>NC_088644.1:23707365-23932365 GCF_964019385.1 Sycon ciliatum
GCAAAATGCAATGTAAGGGGCAAACCCCCAACTTCACTCCACACAAAATATGAACTACCGACTGCAATTTCGTTAAATGGCATGAAAAAAACACAAAAAAAAACAAAAAAAGAGTAGGGAGCATCACTTGTTCACAGGGGGGGGGGGCTCAATTACAGTGGGGGGGGGGGGGGGAGGGCACGCACAGCCCCCCCCCCTTTGGTTGGAACCCTGGAATGTATTAGTACCTTTGACGTATCGGAAAGTGTACGTGGTTAGGTGAGGTCTCACTTGTACTTCACGGTGAGGACCATTCAAGTTCAAACACCTGTGAGCTTTGAGCATTACTTGTACAGTACATAATTATTGTAACAGAACATTTAGTCCTCGGACGCAAAGACTGGGCTGACTTACGTCATACTGAAGAGGAAATGCATTCCCTTCTCGTCCACTTCTCCGACCAACGCGACCGCCTGCTTCTGCGAATGGACCTTGGCCGCTCTGAAGCTGGGTATCACCGTCATGTCGAACTCCACGCACGGCTGCGTGCCGAATATAGAGTACTTGAAGTGGAAGTAGTGTTCGCCATCGCTGGGCGCCTGGCCATGCTCGCTGCCAGGCCTCTTCTTCACCTTCCTGGGCTTACCAGCGGCGGGCAAGGCCTCATGCTCAGCAGCAGGTGCTCCACGACTTTTTTTCTGGTTTGTAGGCTTGACGACCTTTTCATCCTCGGGCTCTATTTCTGCAAGCAAGATACGAACACAACAGACATGTGCGATATCTTAACCCTTCACCGTTTCAGGTATATATACAGCAAAAACCGACCGTCATTATTCATGCCGTAACGTTTAATCAGCACAATGCACTGAACACAGAGGGGGTCTTCCGAACTTTTCTTCCGCATACTCGCCTAGAATAGGTGGTGTTGTCAGAGAGGAGACCCGCCACCAGAAAGCAACACATCCATATCCAGTCCCTAGTAGAATTCCTTCTTTAAAACCTTTACACTGTGAGCCAAGTGCATGAATTCATGATTTTCGTTCCCACTTTGGGTGTACCGCGATTTTGTTCTTTTAGCATGTGGGGAGACCTAATAGAAGATCATTTTTGATTGTTGTCAGTTTGGGAAGCTTGCAGGGAAGTCAAAATAAGCAATTATCTTAACATACCCCGTTTCCATAGCAACTACATAGCAACTGACATAGCAACATGCTATTTTGAAGGTGTTTCTTACTTTTTTCAGCAGGCAACAGCACTGGATGAAGAAATGTATATCAAGCGTCATTGCAGCTGGGTGAAAATAACTATACGAGCCAAAATTATAGAATTACGCATACCGGCATGTAAGTGCATTGTAGATTATCGCCCATTTGTTCGTTCATGCTTAACCTTTCTAGGGGCTCCCGTAAGAAGACCATAGGTCTGTGGGAAACACCCTAGTAAAGTAAATAAAATAATAATAATAATAATAATAATAATAATAATAATATAAAGTACGTGCACATTTTAAATATTACTTGAAGTGACGATGCACTGGTAGGTAAGTGCACATGAAATGGTGCCGACAACCACGAAATGCATTTCAGGAATGATAATGTACAGAAAAAAACAGGTGGCATTCAATATACAAAGCCCAGCAACAGCGAATTCTCCGGACAACGGCTGGAAAAGACCATCAACAACAACCAGGAGAATCTGGTTTAATCCGGTGCAATGCTCATTACACTTCTACATCTCTATAATATATACATGTACAGTATGGCAGAACAATGTTTTAAAAAGAAGTTGCTGGATACAGGATTTGTATATTTGCACTCATATAACTGATCAATGTAAAGTTACTTCGTAAGTACTGCTGTATTGCTTCCTAACTGAAGTGCAAAGAGTAGAGCAATGACTGTAACCAGTAACGTAAGAGGACCACAGGGGGTATACTGGTAGATACAGATCTGTAGTTTATTTGAATTATAATTAATTATTTTGAAACATTACCCATTGTACATGTATGTAGAGAACACAAGCGGAAAGATACATGCATATTCATGTTAATCATATTCTGAAGCACTTCAGTATAAAAGACCGAAACAGTTATTAGCTCTCCGGAGATAAGGTACATTGTACGTTCTACATGTACATGTATTTCTGCTCCAACAGATTACAAAAACCTTTAGTTTAGCTTGACTGATCAGCAGCAAGCATGCTAGCACACTGATATGATGGGTATGATGATGTTCGTACTGCCACTGCGCTGCACTAGCACTGCACACAATACTATAGAAACCACGAAAAAACATCGTCATGATGCGGCTGCCAGCTGGGTTTGCACCACCGTACATTTTAGCGAGGTCAGTGGTGCAACAGGAGTCCGCTCCAGCTCTTGTGACCTTGGTTCTTGTCGATGGCGGCTATTGATTTGGTCAAAGTAGTTTCTCCCTTCTATTTGGGCATGTTCGTGCCTGATTTGGAAGTGAAAACAAGCTGAATTCGTATCTAGTCGAGTAGATGAAACGAACTGGGGGGAAAAATTGCGGTACGCTCAAGGTCGGAACGAAAAAATATTCTAACAGGATTTTTGGTGCCTGGCTCACAGTCTACTTTCTGCATGGACAGTCTGGATTAGGTGATGCCTGTATGCATGTCAATTTTGATGATATTTGCACCCCCCCCCCCCCCCGACACGTTAGCTACGTGTACCCCTTTATGCACACATGGACATACATAGTTTTATGTACACTTACGCGCACACATGCATACACACCCACCCTTAAACACACACACGTCTGCGCAAACAGATATAAACAGACATGCACACACCACCGTCACTCCTCCTGCGGCAAACCCTGGTCAATGTTTCAAAGAAGGTTCAGAGAGCGCCCCCCCCCCCCCCTCTACCCTGACCCCATCCTCACTCTGAATGGGACATCGGTCTAAAGATTCTCAACTGACTTACTTTTAGGAGGTGGATACTGCACGGTGACCTGGAAGACCATAATGAAGGTTGCCTCAACCACCTTCTCTTCTTCTTTCCCATTTCTTTTTCGGTCCCTCTTTTTGTCGGGCTCCTTTGGCGCTGTCGTACGTCCTGGTTTAGTTCGTTGTCCTTTCTTTGCAGCTTGACCTTTCTTGGCTGGTGGGAGGCCAGCAGCCCGTTGCCCAGGTCCACCTCGTATGTTCTTATCGGAGGTTGCACCCTGCCGGCCGGGTCTGCTTAGGTCAGAGTGTACGTGCACTGTCGCACGGGACTGCCACGTGTCACCGTCCTGTCCAGCGGCTCTAGCTCCGCTGCGATGAGGTGATGCTGTAGCTTCTTGCTCGGCAGTATACGTTGCTTCTTCTTCTTCTTCTTCTTCTTCTTCTTCTTCTTCTTCTTCTTCTTCTTCTTCTTCTTCCTCTTCATCTTCATTTTCTTCTTCTTCTTCATCATCATCATCATCATCATCATCATTGCTGGATTCAGGCTCTACGGTCTCTTGTTCATCAGACCCTGGGGATTCAGTGCGCTCGTATAGCACGGGACTTGGAGACGGTGTCACTACAGCCTCCGCTTCCTCCTCCTGCCGCTTGCCTCTCACGTTACGAGGTGTTGCCGTGACAACTTGCCCCATGGGCTTGGGAGCTCGAGGGCGAGATGTCATGCCATCTTCTTCGCCGTGGTGTGCGGCTTGCGGGCGCGGCAATGCCGATGGTGCGGCATATTCCCCTCCGGCGATCATTGCATCCAGACCGCCTGGTGCTGTGTGTTCTCCACCACTGGATGTTGCCTTTTGAGCCACTGATACAAATTCCTGTTCACTGCCCTGCTCAGATTGAGAGTCGGAATGTGCAGCCTTCTGCTCTTTGCGCCTTGAACCTGCTTGATGAGTTTGGAGTCTCCGTCGTCTCCTTCTGACCCTCCCAGAGCTAATGGATGTCAATGAGTAAGCTGATCCTAGCAGGTCATCAGATGACCAGGACTCCTCCGTTCCACCTGATCGTCCACCATCAGACTCTGGCTGCATGTCTTCAGCATTGTCTGCAGCACCGATCGGGAAGTCTTTGCAGCGTGGTGTCAATTCTCTTGGAACAGTCACTCCGCCGTCATCTGTATCTGCACCGTTGACTGCTGTTTGCGGTGCTGTGGCTTCGATGACTACCTCAGGTGGACGATGCCGCTGTCGCTGTTTTTTCTGCTGCTGCTGCTTGTGCTGCTGTTGTTGTTGAGGATGTCGGTTAGTTTCTTGTACAGCAACTGGTTTGCTGACCAGACCAGCGGCCTCCTCTGCAGTGCCTTCCCAATCACCCGCGTACAGTATTCCACCATTCCGTCTTGAAGGCTGATGGTAATTGTCAGGATAAGGTGCCGTATCTCTGCTCTTGTGCAGCCCCTTCGCTTTCTTCTTGGTCTTGGTCCTTTCCTGTGGCATCTTCAAATGATCTCTGGATGTTCTAGAACACATACGTATAAACAAATCAAGCCAGGTTGCTCAGGTAGTCTAACTGCAGTAAAAGGCTGTGCCCAGCCCAACACAACAACACAGGAGTATATAGTATGGCCGTGAAACTTCACTTACTGTACAGTGTAGCATTGTATTCTGGATATTCTATTGGTACAATCATGTAGTATGCACTTCTCTTAGCATTGGACTCTGTGTTGAAGATGCTGCACATTCTAAATTATGGTCCCCATGCACCATGGGACCCACGATATCAAACCAGCATATGTGGGGATTACCCTATTTAAAATTCAGTAATAAAAATAATAATGAGTTTCACAGTACCCACTGCTGCTGTGCAGGGGGCTATGAAGTTCAAGAGCTATGGGTCCACAGAACATGTGCCACGGCACTCCCCGATCAAACATGGCTGTTTGTTTGCGCCGGAATGCTTCTATTGCTTGCCGGCAGCCCGCTTCTACGTCAACACATTGAAATCTGACGGACTACACTACTTTGCCATATTAGGCATGTGTAGACCAGACCAGTTTTCACTCAAGAAATCACGGCAAAACTACTGTTGTGGGCATTGAAATCGGGTGGTATGATCGGGTGGTATGATCGGGTGGTATGATCGGGTGGTATGATCGGGGCCGGCGCCCTTACTGCCTTAGCACCTACTTACACCCACTGCAACACTGTAAAATGGACCCGCGGTGCTCACGGCTGCGAGGCCAGCGCCCCGTGGCCGCTTGACTTCTCAACGGATTGCAATGTCAACAACAGTAGCTTCGTATTCACAGCACGTACCGATTCTTCGGGAGAACATTCACATGCCTTACACTCATGAGTATCTTACCCGGGCCTCGAAGTTACGGCCACCTCATGCTGGCAATCTGTAGTGGAACTCTACTACTCTTCCAACCTCAAATTTTGAGGAAATAGTGACGTCATATTCCAGATCTTTGGCCCCTTCCCCATTGAAACATCATGCAATTCAGATTCACGGCCATTTCAAAGTTATAGGCAGTGCCCGGTCCCGGACCGCCCGGATAAGCGACATACTGTAAACCGTGAAATTATTGCGATGGTCTAATTTCTGCGAAATTCGCGACCGCATGGAAATCGCGAAATTTAGACAGCGCGAAAAGGAGATCCATGAAAGGTTTAGCAAGAATGGCACCGGTTTAGCAAGAATGCCATTCTGCAATCGCAAAATTAAATCCTCGCAAACCTGTCCGGATTCTGAAAACGCGAACTAAAAACGCCGCGAAAATTTCACGCTTTACAGTACCCCCCTACTCGGCTCCAATCTGCCATGGGCCTGTGCGTGCCAGGTTCCCATTCGGTTGCGGGGCGGGGGCGCTTTGCTTTCAAGGGTAAGGGTGCTGTTTTATGGAATGCCCTCCCCAGCGACATCCGTGCCATCCATCACGCTCGGCAGTTTCGCACGCAGATAATCCCCTATCCCTGTGCCCTGTAGATGCTGAAGACAAGCGAAATCTTCTGTTTTCTGTTCTCTTTCTGTTGTGCCCGATCTCCCTCTGATGCACCGCTGACTCTACGCTGAAGATCTAATTCTCATTCTCATTATAATTTTCATATTCGCTTTCATGTTATTGGGTTCTATGCCCGTTAGAATTGGCGAATCAAAATAAATACAAACACACAAACAAGAGGGTGTGATCAATTCAATTCCCAATTTACCCTCCAGGCATTGAAATGAGTACAACTCTCATGTACACGTACCATGATCACCACGCGTTATCTTGGGTACAGATTGAAGAAACATTGATGTTCGCTGCTCTTAGTTAGTTACTTGGCAAACCGTACCACTTTTGCTTACTTTGTTCAGTAGTTTGGGAACTTGAGAAGTTGAGGCTGTGGCTGCTCAAGTAATTTATGGCAGAACGGGTCGCCAGTGTGCACCGGTGTCTCGTGACAGACTCAGTGCTATCGGCTCGCACAGGTCCGCTCACTGGCCAGCCACTGATTGGAGGAAATCAATACTACTAGTCGGATGTCCAAGGACAGTTAGATGTTGCCGGCCTCGCTACCCCGTGGCCGGTGGCTGTTGTTGATTGGTTCGCCTTCGTTGCCGGCCTCGCTACCCCGTGGCCGGTAGCTGTTGTTGATTGGTTCGCCTTCTCTTCGGTGAAGTCTTCATCAGCTTACCACGCGTACTGCTGTGCACGGCGGGGTCATCTCAGTGTGGACGTGGCATAGCTGGAGCGGCAGCAACGCTCGGACTCATCATCATAATCATCATTGAAACCCGTCAGCAGTTCATGGTCGTGACTGCGAGTATTCTCGGTCCTCTCACTGTCTCAGCCTTCATGCACGCCTAACTCAGTAACTGCACTGTACCTTTGCCAACTAACTGTTACTTTCGCATTCGCCGTTCACGCATAGTTCCGCTAGCTGCTCAGAGTGTTGGACTGCACAATTTAAATGTACAAGCATACAATGTAGTTATTGAAAAGATATCTCCTGCTCGGCGGACGTGCCATTACTCTTTCCAATTGACCAAGTAGTCCAGGGATAAAATTCAAATTGGGTGGATTCACAGCGCAGCAGTCTGTAACCAGGGAGTATTTTAGTGTGACATTTTCAATTTTAGATCATTCAAGAGCGATCGCAAGTGGCAGCAGGTCGGCTGCTGGCACTGTTATGATGTTACATGTTGTACACATTCTATGGTCGTATCGGCGTGTCTGCTGTCACTCCCGAGTGTCAGCTGCAGCCTATACACGCGCCTGGGCGATGGAAGACTTTCGGCAACAGCTAGCAGGGTCCAGGCCCAGGCCAGGGCCCTAGACCAGCGTCCCTTATACTAAGTTATAGTACCTAGTACCTATGACTAAGCGCTATGTCCTTTACTTGCTTTTTGGCTTTAGTCCTTCGCGGTCATAACCCTGGCCGGCCCTAGCCCTGGCCTGGTGGTTGGTTCAAATAATAATATTAATAATTTACAATGCCAATGCCAATGGTTGACAAGCTCTGCACCGCGCCGGTCTGTCGCAAATCTCAGTCATGGCATGCATGACCATGAATGTCCTTGATGACAGTCTGTGCTTGATCAGCGCTCCTGCACGCCATGTCCATGGTCACCATTGTTATGGTAGCGCGCTGTACACCATGGTACACTTGGTAGATCTACAACTAACTACAAGACTTTTTTTCTTTTTTTTTTATATTCTTCGGAAAACACTGAATTGAGACAAAATATGACGCCATGCTAGACTAATGTCAGTAATCATGGTAATGACTATGTGGAAGGTAATACCGCAGTAATGAGAGTTCACATAATAATACTTAATAGCAGCAATTCATCATGTATCGTGTTTCAAGACTGTGTTCGAAACTTCATAGCAGTTTCTCCAACTGCAAGAATCGTGCAATATTGTAGGGAGAGTCGGCTACAGCTTGACTGACGGATGAAGACGACTGAAGAGCTGCAGAGTGGCGGCTTTGTGCTCTTCCTGGGCAGTCGAAAAGGAAGTGTATTGCATCCTCGACGACGCCAGGGCAGAAGACACAGTGAGGCGAGTCTGCAGCTCCAATGCGGTGGAGGTAGCCATTCAGAAGACTACAGTGGCCGGTCATCAGCTGGTTCAGCTTGCAGGACGCTTTCCGTGTCCGAAGGTCACCGAGCTTCTTGGTGTCGAGCAGTGGTGGCGGGTACCGTGTTGCCTTGCGGACTGCAGTCTTGGTGGCTTGCACTGGAAGACGGACGTGACCCTGGGGAACCTGGGTACCAGCCGCAGCCAGGCGATCTACTTTGTCATTGAGGAATAAGCCACAGTGACTGCTAACCCAGACAAGGTGGATGCTGGTAACAAGCTGGCTAATGCTCTTGATAGCCTCAAACACAGGAATCGTATCTGGGCTCATACGGTACGGATCGCCGGCAACAAAATCAGTCAACGAACGACTGTCCGTAACGAGGATGAGGTCTGGCAGCGAGGGTTGATCATCTGTGTTGGTGAGGCCAGCCGTAAGTAGATCTCCTGCCGCAGAGAGACCGGCCACTGCTGCAGTTACCTCGGCGGGGAAGTTGCTACCACGCCTGCAGGATCGCTTCCACTGCACACTTCACTGTCTTCAGAGCGTTGGCCATCAGTTGACCAGGGTCAGGGAGCCTACACAATCATACTGCCACACTGGTATGTGTAGGGCTCCCTGTACATCATGGACATGGTACCATAACCGGTATGATTACGGTATGTACCGTCGTGACGTAACACACTGCACAGGCTGATGAAAAAAATGAAAAAACCCTGCAGAGCTAAAAGTACATAAATTACTCTTGATGCATCGCTTTTTGATGCATCGCGATAATTTTTTTGCCAAAAATTATTATTATTTTGCTAAACTATGAAAATAATCGTACGGACAAATCTTCACTTTCTCAGTTTTTTGTTTCTGTTTGCTTGTTGTGAATAATGAGTTTGGGGAGGCCATTCTCACAACTAATTATTTGTCGCAATTTTCATTCTCTGAAAAGCAACTTCATCATCTCTAGAACCATGTCTTCATCACCTGATGCCAAGAGGCCCGCATGGAATAGGGAAGAGGATCTCCCGACTTTGATCAGTAATGAGTGGGCGATGGTGGACGGTCGTGACGCGATCAAGAAGACATACAACTTCTCTGATTTCAATGCTGCTTTCGGATTCATGACGAGAGTTGCACTGAAGGCCGACCAGATGAACCATCACCCAGAGTGGTTCAACGTCTACAATCGCGTTGAGGTCACGCTTAGTACTCACGACGTCGGTGGACTATCTGCCAGGGATGTGAAACTGGCGAAATTCATGGATAAAGTGTACACGAATTGAACAGTGGACAGTGAATGATTAATGGTAGCTGGCTGAGCTGATTTGTGTTGAGAAGTTGCCAGGGGTTCACCCATCCTTCCTATGTGGAGTATCACAGACTATGCCCGAGTCATGCACATCTCTTGTGAGTTACATTAATTTTCATCGATGACATTCATCCAGCGTTGTTTTGTATTGTTTTTTTTTAGTAGTTTTAGCGTTTTTATTTAAAAAATAATTCTTGCGAAGACTAGCTAGCAGGCCAGCATTCTATATTTCTAGTGCCTTTGTGCATACACCCTTTCATCCACGTGAGGCCTGATGATGATGGTGACGTCCTCCTTTTGCCTGCAATTACTAAGTGGCCACGTGTTGTCCGCTTTACGAATACTATGGCTATACAAGGATGTGCGATTTGACAAGGTCTGGGTCGGGAGAAGAAAGCCATGACCTTCGATCGAGTCTGATTGCATGATAGGAACGGTCCAGTCTTAGCAGCTTGGGAAAGGTTCTCTGAGCCAGTCTGTTTGTCTGAAGTATATGATCAAGAGCGGGGGCGTCGGACACGCTACAAGTACGGTCACTACCGTATTGGCTGTACCACTCTTCGTCCCACGTGCCCTGTGAAGCAATAAAAGCCACTGAACTGATTTGGGCTCTAAAATTCGAAAATTTTCAGAGAAGCAACCCAACCCCACAAGTAATTGTACTTCAAGTGGTTGACTGTACATGTACCAGCCTAAAATACCTTGCAATGCCCCTGATCAAGACTCTATAGCCAACAGCATGACACACCATGTGCTACTAGTAACTGTGAATTGTTTCCATGGATACTGGGACAGCTGAATGGCACGCTGTCTTGATGACATCATGCACCTTCATCAGCACATTGCTGTGAATGGAAAATCCCGCTACGTTTCAAAAGCGCCAGCTAGCCGTTGGACTGTACTGAAGTCTGTGCACCCAGAGTCTGTGGTTGGCACCAGAGTTTGAACACATCAAGCTAAAGTGTGCATGCTGACGCTGCCCGTCGCGTGGTCATTCAGCGTACGAATACAGCTGGGTATGATGTACTATGATGAGTTACGCCATGAAGGCAGTGTGACACACGCTGACCCATAATCACAATTGCGTACAGTAGGATCGCACGCTGAGGAAAGTCCAGCCTAAAAATTTAATGATAAAATGGCATAAAAATGCCATAGCCTTTCAAGTTGATATTGGCAGTGTTGGTTTTCTGGCCACTTTTGTAATACATCTGAATGTAATATTTGCCTACTTATGATTCAAGCGGTAGTTTGGAGGCGGAGAAAAACAGTTTCGCGATCTGCACCTTCGCATGCAAAGACGCACATCCACACAATTCAGTAAACATCTCCTTCTATCAAACGTTTTCTTTCCCTTCTCTTCAGGATAGTACAGGGAATGTTGGAAATTTGGAAAAACACATAACTATAGAGAAAGAAAGAAAAAAGTCAACACTTCAACATAGGCGATATAATGTTTTAAACAGTGTTTAAAAAAACTAAAACAAAAGCTGCAAGTTGTAGACAAACACGTTGAACACATCATGAAACACTTGTCACACTTTCACGAGGTGTGACACCAAACAACTGCAACGATAACACTTTCTCCTTCTGTACTCATATTACAACTCCTGCTGTAGTATCGCCTCCGGCGATGGGCGTCAAATGGTCCCAAATGGTGTGCAGGTGTGTGTGTGTGTGTGTGTGTGTGTGTGTGCACTCACTGGTTACCCCTACACTCACTGGTTACCCCAGCAAGTGTAGGGTGTGCATAGGTAACTGTCTTGGCCGTCCTATTCCGATGTATTCGGTGTGGTGTAGACCAGGTGTGCATTGGGGGGTCGATTCACATGGCTTCGCCAGTTGTGTGGATTAGACAGTTATCTGGCGCTTGTCTTGATCTGTCTCAATCAGAATCAGATCCGCTATCTTTGCTATAAAGAGAAAATCTGTGGGTGCACATCCGGTGCATTTGCAGATTTGCGTGCTTCTCTTGCGACGGGCGTATGCATGGTACATGGTGTGCGTGCATGTGTGTGTGTGTGTGTGTGTGTGTGTGTGTGTGTGTGTGTGTGTGTGTGGCTGACTGTGTGTGTGTGTGTGTGTGTTTGACTGTGTGGGTGTGTGTGTGTGACTGTGTGTGTGTGACTGTGTGTGTGTGTGTGTGTGTGTGTGTGTGTGTGTGTGTGTGTGTGTGTGTGGTGTGTGTGTGGTGTGTGTGTGTGTGTGTGGTGTGTGTCAGCTGTGTGGTGGATACCAGGCTAAAAATAGTGGCGGTCAATTCATCAGCCTTGCAAGCTGTTGAATGGTGTAATCCCAGCACAAGTTGCTATGTCTATCATAGCTGTTCGCTATCATCGCTATCATCGCTTCCGCGATGAGGTCTGAGATGTGTGTGTGTGTGTGTGTGTGTGTGTGTGTGTGTGTGTGTGTGTGTGTGTGTGTGTGTGTGTGTGTGTGTGTGTGTGTGTGTGTGTGTGTGTGGCAACAGCCAGTGCATGCCGGAGTATGTGGTGTGATGTGTGTGTGGGAAAAAAAAAAGAAAAAAAAAAAAGAAAAAAGAAAAAAGACCAAAAATAGGGATTCACTGGCCAGAAAAAGTCACTTCAAATAGCTGTATGGTGTAGACCAGGCTGAATAGTGACGGTCAATTCTTCAGCCTTGCAAGCTGTTGAATGGTGCAATCCCAGCACAAGTTGCTATGGCTTCTGCCGTAGCATTGCTATCATCGCCTCCGGCGATGGGCGTCAAAGGTCAAAGGTGTGTGTGTGTGTGTGTGTGTGTGTGTGTGTGTGTGTGTGTGTGTGTGTGTGTGTGTGTGTGTGCAATCCTGTTTCTTCGGATTGTTGTGTGGCTTTGAAAAAAAGCCCGTTGAGTGAGTAGACGGATACCCAATGTGCGTCGTCCATGCGCATACGCGTAGCTACACATCGCGTTTCGCTGTTGTATTTTTTTTGCCAGTTACGCATGCTACCCCACTTTACTTCACCCCGTTCATTTTACCACGGAGTACAGTCCGGTCCTCTTTTATCCGGAACCCTCGCCATCCGGAAGAGAATCGTTGGTTACCGATTTACAGCATATGTCATGCATAGTATGCGTGTTCGATTATCCGGTTCCCTCGCCTATCCGGATATTTTTGTGGAAACGGATGTCTGCGGTTAGGCTAGGTCTGACTGTATAATAAAAGCAGGATTCACAGAAGCTTTTTTGCGATGTGATGCACAATGCAACGCGATCTGCGACGGCGACGTGTGATGCTAACTCGTGAAATGCCATTTACAGAAAAAGTCAGCGATGTGACGTCGCTTTGCTGATTTGGCGCAAAGTTCAATGCAGGTGAGTACGTGACCTTGGTGTTTGCGTGGCTGCGTACAACTTTTATAAATATACAAGCGACTCTTGAACCCTTTGTACAACTTTGGTGCAAAAAGGTCCAAATTGTACGTCACATCGCGAAAGTTGCCCAAGAAGGATGCGATTTGGGGATTTCCAGGTTTCGCGTGTGTTGCGTCGCGCATCACATTGCGCTTCTGTGAATCCCGTTTTAAGCGCGATGCACAATATCACTTCTGCAATGCGATGAGCGAAAGTCTTTTTCGTATCGCGCAAAGAGTTTTCGATGCACAATGCATGGCACATCACAGCGCCATCCCGCAGGGCACGCCCAGTCCAAAACCGTACGCGAGCTGTCACGTGGGTCTGCCACGTAGAAAGAGATGCGCGTCGCTCGCGCTCGTTGCATACGTTGAACTGGACTCAACTTCCCGCGATGCAACCTGTGACCACCCGCGATGCGACCTGCGACAACCCGCGATGCGAAGTTTTGCAGAAAAACTCTCGATCGCATCTCATTTCGCGTACAGGAAACGCGTCGTATTGCGAAAAGCGACTTGAGCTCAACTTGTTTGGTCCATCGCACGACGATCGCGCGATGATTTTCTCCGGTGCGAAATGAAGTAAAGCCGCACTGGCTTTTTGGGGAGGTGAATTTCGAGTGTTCAAAGTGCGGCTTATGCTCCGAAAAATACGGTACTTCGAAGTACATGTACATGTTTTCATTGTTTTGTAATTTCAGAAAGTGTCGGTGCAATTTTTGTTACTTTTGGTACATCTCTTTCATACCTAACATATCAAGCAGCTCAAACATTGACACACGTCATCCAATAGTGAACTTCTTTTCTGTACAAATTCATGTTACCTGGTCCGTCAGTGCCCCTTTACCTATCATTTTGAGCGCCTAAAAATTTTCAAATCAGAGTATTCTGTTAGGAAATGGCAGTGATAACAGTTGCGAAAAGACCGTGTGAAAGAAGAGCTATGTTTTAGCACGAAAATGGCAATGGTAGCAGTAAAGAGAGAAGAAAACGAAAGAAGAGCTTACAGCTGTCTGTTCTACCAGGACTTGAACCAAGGACCAGCAATGCTCTAATTTCCCGGTTACAAAATAGAAAAAAATCTTTAAAAAATTCTAAAAATCAGCTTAAAGGGGAAGTTAAGGCAAAAATTAAAATTTCACCAGTTGTAGTCTTCGGGGTGCTGAGTCGAATGGTCGTGGTCCGAGGAAGCTGAGACGCTCCCTTCCTACTTGAATCCCAATCGAACTCGCGCACTTCCACCGAAACTGGGTGACTGCGCCCTACGAGATGGGGATTTGTATGCAAAATGTCACTAAAAGCGCCATTTCGTTCTTATAAAAGCACGGATGACCGCGATTGGCCCATATGTTGTAGTCTTTTGGACGCTGAGTCGACTGGTTTTGGTCCGAAAAGGCTGCGATGCAGCGTTCGCCCCTAATTCCCAATCGAACATGGTTGAACAAGCGGTCACGTGCTCCTGCGTACACCAGTCACCTGGTCACCGTGCCTGCAGGGTACAACTTACTAGCCTGTTTTGACCTTTTTTGGGTGCAGTCCTGTCACTCGAGTTGAACCTTGGTGTGAAAGTTGTCGCCTGCTGGCGTGGTGACCAGGTGATTTTGGCACCCAGGAGCACGTGACCGCTTCTTCAACGATGTTCGATTGGGAATAAAGGAGGAACGCTGCATCGCAGCCTTTTCGGACCAAAACCAGTCGACTCAGCGTCCAAAGGACTACAACATATGGGCCAATCGCGGTCATCCGTGCTTTTATAAGAACGAAATGGCGCTTTTAGTGACATTTTGCATACAAATCCCCATCTCGTAGGGCGCAGTCACCCAGTTTCGGTGGAAGTGCGCGAGTTCGATTGGGATTTAAGTAGGAAGGAAGCGTCTCAGCTTTCTCGGACCAAGACCATTTGACTCAGCACCCCGAAGACTACAACTGGTGAAATTTTAATTTTTGCCTTAACTTCCCCTTTAACATGATTTCCTAGGGGACTGCACCAGTCAGTCTGAAGTGCAAGAAAAGGCGCAGAGCAGATGTATCAGGGTTAAATTATTTTGCCAAGTTTCGTGCTAGCCGCTACAATATGATCCAATGCCATTAATAGGCAGCTAAATACTGTAAAAGCCATAGATATAACGAAGTGCAAACTCTAGGCTTCTAGTTGGTAGGGTTTGTAAGAAAGTTCCTCAAGCGCTGTCTCCACTGGCATTCAACACCTCTTGCGACCAACTGCAAGCGGAGGAAAAACATATGAACACTATGATCAGGAACAAAATATTTCTGACCATGGAGCTGCACTGCATTTGAACGTGAACACGCCTGTATTCCTAAGTTCTAAACCCAAACTGCAAACATGACGTCATCGTAGAATGACGGTTACCTGCAGTTTTTGCCTGAGGGCTCCGCCACTGCTGCTCTACTGGTTCATGGTAAGTGCTGAAGTTCCAGCTTGCAGCGGTTCCACTCACACTCGACATTCACGGCACCGCGATAGCACGCGGGGTCACGCATTCCAGCCCTTCAGATACAGGTGGCGGTGGGGATGGAACACTAGTGTCCATTATAGTTGGAGAACAAGCAATACTAATAGTAATAGCAAAGAATCATAACTACTGGAACTACATGTATTGGCTGGGTACTCACGTGGGGTGTTGCCTTCCCAGCTATTGGACACTGACTTCACGTGCAACACCATCGTGGCAGTGCGGCATGGAGTCTTACATGCGGATGATTCGTAGACTCCAACAAAGCGTAGCAGTTGACCGCTGACACCGGCCTACAGTAGCACAACGAATACGCACACCTTGGATCGAACCGATGCACACTGCGGCGTGCTAATGTGACATTCCAATCTTGAATTATCTCGGACATTGTGCACCGTCCCAAAGTGACCTACCTTATCATGCTTTGTATTTTGTATTATATAGTATTATTTTACTTGGGCATTCTCAACAGACCCTAATGTCTTCTTACAGAGTGCTCACGATGCCAACTACATCCAGACAATTGAATGGAGTCCAAGACTCAAGGCGAAACACAGCCGCAGCGTTTGAGAAGATTGTCCTTGCAACAAGTAAAAGCAGAATGCACGTAGCCTCGCGAAGTGCACACGTGGCAGCAAGTTCTCGAGGGTTCACACCACCACCGGGTATATTCCACCTGTCACCCTTTTTGTTACTTACAAGTTACAAGCAGAACCTAGAAGAGCAGAATACGAAGGGGAAAGGAGACACGCATGTATGATGTACATGTTTGTACCAGTCTGTTGCAGGAATGCAGCACAGCTCACTTACAAAACAAAATGCAGAGAAAGAGAGAGAGAGGGAGAGAAAGAGATGGGGATGTGTCTTTCTAGTTGTACAAGTACTAGTAGATGGTAGGATTGGGTGTGCGGCTTCCTGCCAACTGACACTTGCCTGACTGCCAGTCGTCTGAAGCACAGGAGAAAGCGCCAGACAGCCGTTGCAACTCATATTGAGCCCAACAAGTGTCAGTTAGTCGGTAGGAAGCGTGGATTCCAGCTTAACTTAAAGGGGAAGTTAAGCCTAAAATCAAATTGTCACCAGTTGTAGTCTTCGGGGTGCCGAGTCGAATGGTCTTGGTCCGAGGAAGCTGAGACGCTCCATTCCTCCTTTATTCCCAATCGAACTCACGCACTTCCACCGAAACTGGGTGACTGCGCCCTACTAGATGGGGATTTGTATGCAAAATGTCACTAAAAGCGCCATTTTGTTCTTATAAATGCACGGATGATCACGATTGGCCCATATGTTGTAGTCTTTTGGACGCTGAGTCGACTGGTTTTGGTCCGAGAATGCTGCGATGCAGCGTTCCTCCTTTATTCCCAATCGAACATGGTCGAACAACCGGTCACGTGCTCCTGCGTACAACAGTCACCTGGTCACTGTACCTAGCCTAGCGCCTGCAGGGTACAACTTACCGCCTGTTTGACCTTTTTTGGGTGCGCTCCTGTCACTCGAGTTGAACTCGAGTTGAACCTTGGTGTGAAAGTAAGTTGTCGCCTGCTGGCACGGTGACCAGGTGACTTTGGGTGCTCAAATAATTTAATTTTTCGACATCGGCAAACTTGATGTACCCATGCCACTAAAAGTACCATAACTTTTGCGACCAATTGTCCGATGTACGCAAATGACGGCCCATTGGAAAGGTCTTGAGCGAGGCTATTTATTGACATGTGATTGAATTTGATATTTAGAAAACTGTATTGTACTCAAATTCTGAACGAGGAAATGGTAATGTTCATAAACCAGACTTTTGAATGTGATTTTTGGTAGCGCAACTATCAGATTTTTCCAACTGATTTTTTGCTTTCAACTCGCTGTCACTCGCTGTCACTACATGTACTTCCTCCGCGTCATTAAAATTGTCGCTTCGCACATCGCAATGTTTGTGACTTGGCTCGTCTTAGTCAGACTGTCGGAATCGCTGTTTTCTGTGTTCGAACATTGGTGCGACCCTTCCTGCGCAATGTCTACTTGTTACTGAAGCCGTTGTGGTCTCGAATGCTGAGCTCTCTTCCGCACCAAGCAAATTCATCGCGCTCTGCACCATTCCGCCCCAGAGCGCATATCGTTTTTCTGGAGTTCGTGCCGTCCCACATCGTTCGCGTGGGCATTTTATAAAGACTGCAAGCTCGAGTATAAGGATCCTGGTATCCCTCCTGAATACGAAATGCTGAGGTTCACAATGGCAAGAACAAAGTGTTCTAACTGATGTTTTGCTTTCAACTCGCTGTCACTACTTGTACTTGATCATAGTTCACTGTGTTATTACAATGTCATGTACTTCCAAGTACATGATGATTGTACTTTCATGTGCCAGGACAGAGTAGGGTCCGGCGGATTCTGCCGGCAGAAAAATTGGCAGAATTCGGTACTTTTTCTGGTAAGTTTCATGCATGTTTGGTATGTGGATAAAGAAATGGAGCAGAATTCGAGGAATTGCCCGCCATAAGGTTTGTATGGTTCCGCCAATTTCACTTCTTTTCGAGCAGAATCTGCCACCCGTTTTCGAGCAGAATCTGCCACCCGTTTTCGAGCAGAATCCGCTGGTCCCTAGGACAGAGGGTTATCCATTATTGTCATGGCCTCGACTTGTTCTATTCTGATTTTCCGGGAACATTCCAATCAGTTGTTCCGCCAAACCGAATGAAAACGATTATTCACGAAAGTGTACTAATCTGTTGTTTCGGGTTCTCGAAACCCAAATTATGCCACGGCTTCTAAAGGCGTTGCTGCCCCCTCGACTCCCTGCCATTGAACACCTCAGACACTGTTTCTGATTTCTGCCAACAGAAAAGTGGCAGCCCTCTGCTACTATCCTGTTTGTGAAGCTACCACCATCCATTGCACTTGCTTCCTCTAATACCTGTTTCTACACTTCTCCACTTACCAGAAGCAAGAGTATGCTCTTGGGAGTTTATTTTTGCCAGAAGTTGTAAGGGTAGTTTTGCCTTCTTGCCTATTTATTATTTAATATGTGAACATATTGTAAGTTGTTACTAGTACTGCAAAGTGCATTAGTCAAATTAAAACTGTTTTCGTGATAAGATCTAGCAAGAGCAGTGTACTCTTGGATCTAGTTTAAAGAGAAAGTACATTTTGTCCTCCAAAGGGAGGGGTATGCTTGGGATTCATGGTTGCTCCATCCTACAGAACAGGTCCTACATTTTCCCTTGACTTGGTAAATCATGGTAAATAGCGCACTAAAAATCAAGATATCAACCATCCATGCATCACATACACAGGAATAATGGCGCACTAGCCAGTGGCTAGAGCGTGTTAGCGCCGCATGAACACCTGCCAGCTGGCAGCTTGATTACACTAATCAATCACGCAGATTCACGTCGCTAATCAGTAATCTACAGCGCAGCTCCGAAACCGGGCCAAGAGAGGTTGCAGCTCACACCTCGTATTTCTTCTGCTCCAAACTTTTCCCACGTGCCTTGCTTTGAGTGTTGCCTTTGTGAAAGTAGAGTTCGCTGCTGTTGCCTGGCTTTCACAGTTTTGCTCCTTGCTTTTTCTTCCCCACCAACACCCACCCTATAGCTGTTGCTCTACGTTAACATGTTGCTATATTCTCTGCAGCCTATGTGGTCTGCACTTGCATCCGCTGTAACTTGCCATATTCAATTCTTTTTAAAAAAACCATACAAATAAAATAAAACATTGGGGAGTGCGGCTGTTCGCTCACAACTGGTTTGCCCTGTTTGCTTGCTTGCGACTCAGTTGCAGAGTCATTGCCTGTTCGCGACTCAGCAGAGTCTTTTCGCGTTGCGACTCATTTGCCGAGTCACGTGACATTGCACCAGTTGTTCGAATCCAGCACTCCACCTATCCAATTTAACTCAACCAGACTATTCTGTGTGTGCTCGTTCATGCGTGTGGTCCGCATGCAGGCGCATGGACATGTCCGGCTGTGTGAAGCACGGGCTAATGCATTATTCGGTTCTTTGGTGAAATGTTGGAGCACCCCCCCCCCCCCCCTCATTCCGGATCCTGCGTAGATCTACGTCCCTGTCGACAGCTTTCAGGCACCTATGACGGTGTCCCGTCACTTCGGAGCGTGACGTCTCGTCGCGCGACATTTCGAAGCGGTCATTTCGAAGACAGTCAGTTAGGAACGGGGACACTTCGGAGTGTGTCAAATTCGGCGCCAGACGATTCGACGAGAACCAGTTCGGAGAATGGCCACGACATCGCCTGTTCATTTCGTCGTCACACCCGCTTTTGCTGGGAGAAAAATCGCACTTCTTTTCGCCTGTTCATTTCACGACTCCCTGCATGGTTTGAACTTTTCGCCTGTTCATTTCACGACTCCCTGGTTTGAACTTTTCACCTCACCCTGGGTGGTTCCTTCACACGATAGAATACTTTCGCCGTCGACATAGATTAGAGACGAGCGGGGATCGGTACGTATTAATGACCACTGGGGCCAGTGCCGGGCAGAGATGGCGGATGTTCAGGAGGCAGGCTTTGCGGTTCAGCCGGTTGAAGGCAAGGAGCACTCCATCCACGTCCGGATTGTGAAAGGTGTCGTTCATGGCGTGTATAGCGGCCTCGATCCCACTCGGTTGGCCAGCACAGAGCTGAAGAGTGCCTGCGGGCCGCGGCAGACTGCACAAGGTCCCCAGTCACTGCAAGGATCCTGGATGGCCTTGCCCAGTATTCTGCGGACCGTCTCTACAATGCCTATGGCCCTATGGGCCTAACGCCAGGCTTCTTGTCCAGCGGGATCAGCCTGGCAGCAGTAAATACCTCTAGTCTAGGGCTGTTGGATCGACGTAAGCCGTGGCACTGCGGCGGGCACAGTTAGCCAAGCTATCACACAGCTCATCCGAGGCACCAGAAAACGCAGTTGTCGGGAATTGCACTGGACCATCAGGTTACGTCTCCGGCAAGATCAAGCGCAGAGGTCTTCGCTGGATACTGCAAACTGTACTAGTATAGTACTAGTAAGTGCGTTCGTCGTTGACAAGACTCGAGCTGAAATGAAGTAACATAGTTGCTTTCTGCAGGTGCAACTGGAAAGAAGGTTGATCATGACATGTAGCGGGTAATTTGCAACACTCCAGGTCATGCGGCAAAATATCGAGGCGAGCGGAGCAAAGAGAATCCCGCCCCCCCCCCCCAAAAAAGAGAAGAAAAAGCGATGACATCGACATACGACGGTTCTACGTCACTTAGGAGCGGGACATTTCGACGAGCGTCAGTTCGAAGAGGTCATATCGTCGAGAACCGTCTCGTCGCGGACACATTTCGAAACCCGTCACTTCGAGGTCCCGTCACTTCGGAGCGTGACGTCTCGTTGCGCGACATTTCGAAGACAGTCAGTTAGGAACGGGGAAACTTCGGAGTGTGTCAAATTCGGCGCCAGACGATTCGACGAGAACCAGTTCGGAGAATGGCCACGACATCGCCTGTTCATTTCGTCGTCACACCCGCTTTTGATGGGAGAAGAATCGCACCTCTTTTCGCCTGTTCATTTCACGACTCCCTGGTTTTAACTTTACACCTTCGTCCTTCAAAAGCAATGTCACCAGACTAATTACCACAGATTCTTGTCGAGGTCGACGATGGCTGAGGAACAACCCGACTATGTTGGCATCACAAGCCGAGGAAGACCGAAGCTGGTTAAATTCGGCTATGGATACGTGCAGGACAAGCGAGGTCGAGACGAGATTGTCTACTGGAAATGCGAGAGCTGCGACGAGTTTGCATGTAACGGACGATTGAGGACAGACGCCGGATTGATAGTAGCTTATGTTGGGAGCCACAATCACGCTCCAGATGCAACCAGAGCTGAGGTTGTGAAGGCGCTCACGGACGTGAAGGAGAAAGCCAAATCCTCCCAAGACTCCAGTCACCACATTGTGACGTCTGCAACCAACGCTGTATCGCAGGAAGCCGTGGTACAACTCCCATCGGGCAACGCATTGAAACGCAAAGTTCAAAGGACACGAGTAACTGCTGGAAATGTTCCCCCGACACCAGCGTCGCTACTGGATTTACAGCTGCCTGACCGTTACCTTAGAGCGCACACCGGCGATGACTTCGTGCTGCATGACGCTGAGCCAGAGGCCGGCCAATTGAGATGCATTGTCTTCGCCAGTGCCGATAGCATGAGTATGCTTCGAGACGCCAAGTCGTTTCATATGGATGGAACGTTCAAATGTGTGCCACTACTGTTCTCGCAGCTGTATACAATTTTGGCAAGGAATGGTGAAGAAGTTCTTCCCGCTGCCTATTGTCTGCTGCCAAATAAGACGTCAGCCATGTATGAAAGGATATTCCAAGCCCTACTTAACCACACCCCAGGTCTCCAGCCCGATGCCATACATTGTGACTTTGAGATTGGGGCGATAAACGCTGCAAAGACCAAGTTCCCTGATGCCAATGTACGAGGATGCTTCTTCCACCTGAGCCAAAATGTGTATAAACGGATTCAAACAGCCGGCTTACAGGAGCGGTACGGCAATGATGTGGCGTTTGCCTTACGGATTCGAATGCTGACAGCCTTAGCGTTTGTCCGAGAAGCCGACGTTCCAGATTCTGGAGGACAAATTTCCCGAAGAAGCTGAGGAAGTTATCACTTACTTCGAAGAGTACTACATTGGACGGCTGAGGAACAACGGCACAAGGCGTACACCCCTATTCAGCCACGCCTTGTGGAACGTGCACAACGATGTGTTAAACAAGCAGCCAAGGACGAACAATGCACAGGAAGGGTGGCACCGTAGATTCGCAAGCCAAGTCAACTGCCACCACCCATCGATTTGGAAGATCATCACCAATATCGCTGATGAAGAGCAGCATGTGCACCAAAGACGGGAGCAGCTTGTTGCCGGCCATGCCGCCCCGGGACGAAAGAAGAGGTATGTGGACCGTGACGCGAAGATCCTCCGAATTGTCCAGTCTAACGACAACCGTGAACCGCTCGAATTCCTCAGAGGAATAGCCCACAACCTTTCGTTTCATGTCAGTGAATAAGCCTTCACCGCGTATACCGCAAGGTATTTTCACCAGAATTTGATTTTAATCATTGAACCAACGAAAAGTATCCACGTTTTCTCATGTGAATTGTTATACGTTGTTCATACATGCCTTCAACTTTAGTCTCCCTCTCTCTCTCTCTCTCACACTGGTGTTTGGTTTGTGATTATGTTGCTGATGGCTTACATGCCTTCTTACTTAAGGAGGTTCGCGACGGTTAGCGCCATGTTGGATTTCCGAATTTTTTTCTGAAAAATAATGCCTTTCGGAGTGGAAAAATGGGACGCGATCATGCACAATCGATTAAAAAAATAAGCAGTTTGACCATGACTTCGCAGCGCGTGCTCGAGTCGAGACAAGATTTGAGGAAGAAGCTCAGCCACTAGTGGACTTGCGGATTTGTTTTGACATCGGCGGTTTTTGGATAGCTTGGTTATCCTGCCGACGTGTCGTGGAGATGAAGACGCGGGAGAGTAATCTGTCACCCACGACGCGGCCTCGCATTCTGCGTACTGGACGATTCAAGAAGTAAAGCCGAGGAGGGGGACGCTTCGCAAGCTCAAACGATCGATCGAGTTCCTTAAAAACCGAAAGGGCGATCTCCACCACCAACGCCACTGGATTCGACTCCCGCGAAGAGGTCGTTCAGTGCCCCTCTTCACGGTCGACGAATCGTTCATCTCAGGTATCTGCCTCAGTGTGGGATTGTCTGCGTGCCAGAATCCTGGATGTGGCAAACCTCTGGCGCTCATTGATTGCGTTGAAGAGAAGAGGTACGGCCTGGGCAGCGTACTTGTCATTCCGTGTCAGCAGTGTGGGATGGAGAATTTTATAGATACAGATAGCCCTGTAACTGCTCAACACCCTGGCCCCCGTGCTTCCACAAGCAACACCAAAGCTGCTTTGGGTAAGTGTGTTTTTCAATCTCATAAGATTTATTCATGATATTTGGGAGTCATTACCACCCTATGGCTATGGAAATGTATGAGCACGCTGCATGCGCGGCGCGCGCGAGCGTGTGTGTGTTTGCATAGACCTGCATGTTTGTGCATGTGTGCACCATACGCATGTATGAACATGCACATGCATATGTGCTCATGTGGACGTGCCCTCGCATACATACTATACACACGTGCATGACCGCTCCCAGGGCATGTTGGTGTGACATTGTGTACTGTAAGACATGTTATTATAACGAGTCGCAAATTTAACGATTGTCCAAAATTCATAGGTTAACGAGAAGATATGTTAACGATCTTGCAGTATTCTGCCATATCCACACACAGCATATATGAAGCAGTACGGCCTCAACGGATCTTATTATAACGAAGAAATGTCATCCGTTAAAACGTTAGATTTGCTTCCTCGTTATATATACATGTCTTACAGTATGCGGGCATCTCCACTCATGCACATGAGTGTGCACATGCATGTGGGTGGGTACGTACACGTGCGTGGATGTATGTGTGTGTACGCGCGCGTGTGAGAGCATGTGTGTATGTGTGTGTGTGTGTGTGTATGCCCGCTGCTTTCGGACTGTGCAAGGCCGCGGTCGTCACCGGTGCTCGAGGACTGGCCCGCGCCCGACTGCCCAGCAGCGGCGTTCAGTCATGTATGTGTGTGTTCTCGCCGGTTGCGTTTGCTCCACCATCTCCGGCGTCATCAGGCTGCGTACTCCATCTTCCTCTCTGATGCCCCTCCGGGGGCCCACGTGACCCCTGTGGCAGTGGCTCTACAGGACAGGACAGGTGTGTGTGTGTGTGTGTGTGTGTATGTGTATGTGTGCACGCATGTGTGTGTCGATGGTGTGCATTTTTGTGCTGGGTGAACACTCTGATCCCTAAACCACGATACTGGAGCTCCCAAGCTACAGCCTCAGATTGATTTATAGTTCATCGTTGGGAATGAGTTCGCTGCTCATGATGCTGTTGCGGATCACGGTTGCGGCCCTAGCTGAAATTGTCGACTGAGCTCGCCCTGATGCCAGTATCCTGTAGTACTCTTGTCACTTTTGCATCAGCATGTTCGGCGGTGGAGTTTGCAGAACATCAGCAAAAGCGACTGGCCACCCTTCAACCGTTGGTACAAGCAACGTGCTTCTCTAAATCAGTTGCAGTGCGGGCAGCTGCTAGTGGGTTAGTGATGAAGCACTTTGTCTTGTCCTACAAACAAAATGGTGAGCCAGCCATTCCCAGACTGATGAAGAAGCAAGTCGGAGGTAAGAAGCGGATGACAGCCTCAAGGAAGATTATATTAGTGGTGGCTTAACAACTAGCCAAGAACCAGCAGCAACCCAACTGTAAGTCATGCTCTGTGGCACAGTGCTTCACTTGTTTGTGCGCACCGTAAAATACCATCATTTTTGTCCAGTGTGGGGACACGTTCTAGCTCGCATAGTTGAAGA
The DNA here is from genome assembly GCF_964019385.1 of Sycon ciliatum. Taxonomy (NCBI): domain Eukaryota; kingdom Metazoa; phylum Porifera; class Calcarea; order Leucosolenida; family Sycettidae; genus Sycon; species Sycon ciliatum. The sequence continues at coordinate 23,731,887 of NC_088644.1, forward strand.
ACAAGAGGACTCAATGTTGTCTGATTCGTTCCAACATGCCAGCTTTCATTGTAGTTTGATATGGGGCAGTGCTAAGCGCTATCACAGCTACATGTACATGTATCAAAAGTCAAAACCAAGTACCAACAAGAGAATAATCATGGAGAAAAGTACCTATCGATAATGCGTGCACCCAGGGTTTTCCGGCAAATTCACTAGTTCAGCTATTCCATCCTTGTATTGTTCTGAACGCTAAGGGCTCTAGCGAGTTTATTCAACACCTAACAGCCAAAAATCCAATGAGTTATGACCAAAGCAGCAGCAGAGAAGTACACGCAATATAGATACGTGAATTTACCAATTTTAGGCAAATTTTGACAGTTTTTTGGATTTTTCTCCAGAATATGCACGGTGACCCCTATTTTCGCCGCGGTAAACCTGTTCCAACCCACTTATAGAACGTATTTGAAATATCCACATATGGGGCAAACTCAAAAATAAGCTGCAAAATATATTCAAAGTTTCATTTTTTGCGTCTTTTTGTTCTTCTCCAGGAAATGACGACCTGGATCCTATCGTCAACCAAAGTGTACATTTTTTGGTGTTGATATCATCTTAGTCAATACCTCTAACAGTCTGTATAATTTTATGTCATATTTTTGGTCCTATCTGGTGTTATGGACGATTTCTCATCAATTTTCGGATTTTGCAATATTTTGTGTTATCAAGGAAAATTGTGTTTTTGGCAAGACCTATTCAGGCAATTGAAAAACTGATGTTACTAAGCGAAAATATAAGGCTGTAGCTATTCAAACCTGATGTCAGATTGGGCTGATGTTGAAATTAATTTTTTGGGCCTAACTGTCCCGAACCCCCTTTTAAAGCTTCTTCTAGATACTGACACTGAGACTAGCTCTCTCTCTCTCTCTCTCTCTCTCTCTCTCTCTCTCTCTCTCTCTCTCTCTCTCTCTCTCTCTCTCTCTCTCTCTCTCTCTCTCTCTCTCTCTCTCTCTCTCTCTCTCTCTCTCTCTCTCTCTCTCTCTCTCTCTCTCTCTCTCTCTCTATCTCTATCTCTCTCTCTCTCTCTCTCTCTCTCTCTCTCTCTCTCTCTCTCTCTCTCTTCGATGGTGACAACCAGAAAGGATTTATGCCTGCAAAGGCTGGGTGCTTAGAGCATACATCACTTTGTTATGAGGCGATGCGTGATGCAAAGACGGCAAAACGCCAAATTTGCATTGCGTGGATAGATTTGAAGAATGCATTTGGTTCAGTGCGCCACAATCTGATACAGTATGCTCTAACCCACTACAGCCTTCCTTTGCAATTCAGGAAATTAATTTTTTCCTACTACGACAGTCTTTGCGCTTTCGTCGTACAACCACACACACCCACCTTTAATTACAACATTGGTGTTTTCCAGGGGTGCCCCTTGTCCCCGGTCCTTTTCAATATTTGTTTCCAGCTTCTGCTGGACTCACTTGCAGCCCCTGAATTAAGTTGCCTCTCCTATGATTTTAAATCTGCCCCTTTGCAAGTGTCCCAAACAGCTTTTGCTGATGACTTAGGCCTCTATAGCAAATCTAGTGCAGGTTGTCAAAAACTCATTGCGGTCACGGAGGACTTTCTCTCGTGGACCCAATGTATGCAGGCGGCGCCGCACAAATGCAAAAGCAGTGCAGCAAAGCTTGTAGATGGCCGGTACAAACCTTACGATCCCTGCCTGACAATGTCAGGGAGGAAGATCGCTTTCATTGACACTGCAGAGTTCAAGTTCCTGGGGCGAAGGCTGCATGCTGATTGCTCTGAGCAGACCCAGCGGGAAGACATCCGTCAACTCACTGTATCTCTCATGCAAAAAGTAGATGGCTCTTGGCTTCAAGACCACCACAAGCTATGGCTTTACCACCATCTTGTAGTGCCCAAGCTTTCTTGGTCTTTCCAGGTTCTTGAACTCACACAAGGTTTTGTACGTGAACTGCACTTTATGTGTTTACCATTTCTGAAGAAATGGTCAGGCCTACCTCGATGCGCAAACTCTGCCATTCTTTTTATTGGCAGTCGCAAACGCTTTGGCTTACGCCTCCACTACCTTCCTACGGTGTGGAAAAAGTGCCAGTCCATCAAATGGCACATTCTTCGATCGAGTGGGGACGCGCGCATGAGGGCGCTGTACACTCTGCGTCGGAGTAAGGATGCGAAGCTGACAAAGCGATATGCGGCGACAATAGAGCTGGAGTGTGCAGAGGCATCAGTAGGTTCAGGGACTCTCCGTCCACCGTCATCTTCAAGTCATCGTGCAGGGTTGGGTGCTCGTGCTCCGAAGCAGCATTCCAAACCCCCGAGGAAGGATCTCCTTCAAACATTTGAGGAGATCAACGCGCAGGAGCAGATTTTGAGGCTGAAGACTCTTCAGGTGCAAGGCAAGTGGTTGGAGTGGACATCGGTGATGTGGCAGGACCTCTCGTGGAAATCCCTTTTGTACGGTGGTACTGGTAAGGATTTGAAATTTCTTCTCGCATCAACCCTCGACGTGCTACCTTCTCCGACGAACCTACGCCGTTGGGGAAACACCGTAGTGGATCCGTACTGTAGTTTGTGCCGTACCTGGGCCTGTACTACGCGCCACGTGCTTGGCGCTTGTCGCGTAGCGCTGGACCAGGGACGTTACACCTGGAGGCACGACAACGTACTCGGGGTCATCGTCAGGAACATGCGTGAGGAGATTCGAATCCGCACTGCTGCAAACACCGTACAAACCGAAAATTCAAATGAGCTTGACTTCATCTCGTTTTGCAAGGCGGGAGAGAAGCCAGTTCGCGTTCAGCCCAGACGAAAGTTGGTTACGACTGATCTCCTGTCAGCGGCCTCAGACTGGAAACTTCTTGTCGACTCGGTTAGTGCAAAGATTTCTTTCCCTAGCTGTGTTGCACTTACCACCCTAAGACCAGATATTGTTCTGTACTCTACGAGTCGTAGGATTGTATTCTGGATGGAGTTGACAGTTTGTGCTGAGGACAGATTCAGTGTCAGTAACTCGCGGAAGGACAGGCGGTATGCGGATCTGGCCGATCAATGCCGAGCAAACGGGTGGCAGGTCGTTTCTTTTTCGGTTGAGGTAGGTGTGCGTGGTTTCATCCCGGACTCTCTTCGGAGGGCTCTGAAAGCGCTTGGATTTTCTAATCGAAGAATAAAATTTATTTGTAATTTGTGCAGTAAGACGTCTCTGCGAAGCAGCTACATCATCTGGTTGCGGCGTCAACAAAAACACTGGTCGGAAGATCCACTTTTCTGAGGTACTGTATGTGGGGCTCCGTTTATTGAGGTGCGTTGAAATTTATTCTCTTTATCTTATTATTTCTTTTCTATAATTTCCCCATATGAGTTCCTATCAGTTGCTGTGAACACCTTGAGTGGAGAGCGCTTGCTCGAGCGTTGAACCGGGTTCTTAATCCACCATACCCAGTTCGCAAGGCTGGGCGGGGTTGTGAGCAGGCTTTCATTTCATCTTTTCTTATTATTTCTTATTATTTCTGCTTTTCATCTCATTACAAAAATTCTGCGCTTTTTCTCCATCTGCGCATAAAATCTAGACTGACAACCTGCTTGTTAAATCATGCACCTGCTTTCAGGCGTAAAAACCCTGTTGTAGAGGTCTCAGTCCTCATTTGTTAGACTTACCTGTCTTTATAAATGTAACTTACTCTCTCTCTCTCTCTCTCTCTCTCTCTCTCTCTCTCTCTCTCTCTCTCTCTCTCTCTCTCTCTCTCTCTCTCTCTCTCTCTCTCTCTCTCTCTCTCTCTCTCTCTCTCTCTCTCTCTCTCTCTCTCTCTCTCTCTCTCTCTCTCTCTCTCTCTCTCTCTCTCTCTTGGAGACTGTGACATGTGTATTGCATCTGTACTGTACTGCAGGAGGCTACCGGGTTGAGGAACAGCTACACGTATCGCCCAATCATCAGGTCAACGGATTCCTCCGTTCATGGACAGCACGTGCACACGTACAGCTGCCAGAGGCACAACCGCAATGCCAGCCGAAAGTGGAACTGCAACTCCCCGTGATACAGAACTGCCATTGTTATAATAATAATTATTTGGTTTGACTGTGAGTCTGTCACTGCATTGATGTACAAAATACCTATACAATACTACACTATACTGTATTGTACTTTGAAGCAGTCGGTCTGTAGCTGTTCAGCTGTGGGAACATTGCAATGGCGCTTCGAAACGTCGGGGGTCCGAACTTCCCGGGTCCCAGTTGACGTGCGATGAATTGTCGTGGCAGCGAAGTGACGGGTTTCGAAATGTGTCCGCGACGAGACGGTTCTCGACGATATGACCTCTTCGAACTGACGCTCGTCGAAATGTCCCGCTCCCAAGTGACGTAGAACCCCTATGGCTGAATGTACAGCGAGACGGCTAGCACATGACTTTGTGTTTATTGTTATCAGCTAACACGTCAACGAAAAGTTCTAGCTGCTTACCTCTGCTTCCTTTGGCGAACGGAAACATAATTGCCATGGCTCTCCGACAGTAGCCGTCCTTGTCGAAGGTCCGCGTCTGCTCATCCTTTCCTAGGAGAGTGCGATGACAAGAGAGGACGGCTGCCGGATCTCGCTGCAGCAATGCGTGCTTGGCGCGTGTCGAACTGTCAAGGTGATTGACTTCGGTAGCTGTACCGGGCTTTAGCTTTTCGTCGCACGACAACATCGTCTTAGTTTCTCCGTTGGGTGCAGCGGACAGGAACCGGGGATGATCGGAATGGCCAGAACCTGAAGCAAGAGCTGACCTGTCCGTAATCGTTGATTATCGAATTTCAATGGGAAACACTTCTCAAGACACTTCTTGCACAGAATTTACTTGCACTGAACAACAAACTAGTATTGTGAACTCTTCTTCACTCATCCGTGGCGACAACTTCTGGGACCTCTCTCCTTCTAACTATGTTACTTGCATATAAGTATGTAGGGCTAAGGCCTATCCACGCGTAGGTCTACGATGTCAGTTTTAGCTCCCTGCATGCGTTCGCCCACAATTCTTCGCGGGTCAGAAAGAAATACTACTAGTTGGGAACACCACGCAATGACTATGTACACTGACTACAGGAAATAAAACCTCGTAAAAGACCTCGGCTTAGCCTCGGTCTTTTACTCGGCTTTTATTTCCTATAAATAGTATAATGCAAACAAACTATACCATTGGCATTGCGTACAACGATGTTGCCTTTGTTCGAGTAGAAGTAGTCTACCACCGATCAATCAATTTTTGCGTGCATATCTTTTAATCCTACTTTGGAAACAGACTTTTTCACGCACTCTTCTGCGATTTGTTTGCTGTATTTGGTTATATATTGCTAGCATAAAACGCCCTAAACTAGCATAAAAAAGCATTAACGAGCATAATATCCTGCTTTTGCTGGCATTCTGAAAAGCATAATCGGCTGAGTTTACTAGCATTACCCGCTGATGCCTACCCACGACTGCCATCCAGAGCAAAGGATAAGTCCATCGAACCGTCCACACTGGTGTTCACGAGGTGTTACTAACCGTGTTAGTCGCGCTGGAAACGGAGCGTCTCTGTAAGTTTGTATCCCTGGTGATGTTTTTGCCTGGAGAGCAATATAAGTGGTGCTCTTCCTCAGCCTACTCAAGCTCAACTGATGAGGGGTGAATTCCCCGAAATGCGGTGTATTGAGCAGGGAGTGGTGCTTTCTTCCAGGTTGGCTGAGTGGACGATTCGATGGACTTCTCGTGTGCTCCGGATGGCAGTCGTGAGTAGCCCTTGGCGGATTATGCCGGCATAATATTTGGCATAATCTTGGGATTTCGTCAAAAAATTATGCTCCGGCATAATACGGATTACAACGTGTAAGGTCAGCATAATCTTTCGGTTTAGACAAAAATTATGCTTAGGGCATAATACAGCTTTGTCAGAAAGCCTGCAGATTTTTTTACCATAGTGATAGTTTCATGTCCAAGTCTTTTAAAGTATGCATGTCTTACCGCGCGCACGTGTGCTGCAAAAGTGAAATATGGGAGAAAAGTGCAAAAGTGCACAGAGCCCCCCCCCCCCCCCCCTGCTTATCTGCAAAAGACCGTGAGCGCCTATTTGCTGTTCACCGTCGAGCGATCCGAGCTGCCTGTGCATGTGATGCCCATTACTGTGCTGACGTGGACCCCCTTTACCACTCTCGCTATGTCCTCTGGACCACCGTTTCTTACAGTTGTTCATTAAATTTATCTTTCAGTGTAAAGTAGCTCACCCGGTTGCCAGTTTAGATTCTCTATTTTGTAGGCACAGTAGACCTGCTTACACCACTCGCGGCTCTTCTGCAAATAATCTTTCGTTATGCCGATATAAGACTGCATGCGTGTATCGCTCATTGTCTAGTAGGATTGCTTTACTTTGGAATGCTCTGCCCTTTGAAATGAAGTCTTGCAATACGTCTTCTGCATTTAACGCCCATCTTGCCTGCCTTCTTAATGACAGGCCACAATGTACCCGGTTGAAACAGCTCCTTTTTGAAAATGTTTTCAATGAGTGATGTGTCGCTTTGTTTTGCTCTAATTGGTGCTTTTCTCCAATGTCATGCAGTCGTATTTATTCAGCTTTTATTTCTTGTGTACTTGCATACTGATATTAGTTTAGTCCCACAACCTGCGATAAAATGATCAGCTGTAGCACCTACTCCACTTTTATGTTTATGTATCTATGTCATTCGGATCTTCCCAACAATGTACTGTTGAGATACCGAATTCAAATAAATCAACACCAATACCAGAGGTCGCGTCCTGAACTCCTGATGTCGTCACCTCGGAAGCCACGCATGCGAAAACCATGCGCGCACGTGCGCTGCAAAAGTGAAATATGGGAGAAAAGTGCACAGAGATCGCGTCCTGAACTCCTGATGTCGTCACCTCGGAAGCCACGCATGCGAAAACCATGCATGCATACATGTTTTTAATCTGAAAAGGCCGTTGCTTTTCCTTCGAAAATAGGGAGTCTTGGTCTGATCAAGAGTACAGTCTGTATCGGCTATAGAGTGACCGGATATAAGAATATATCGGCTACAGTGATATTGGTACGAAAGATCAAAAGCAAAACGTATTTTATCCAGTACAAATATCACTATAACCAATATTATCGGATGTAATGATATATCGGATATTATGATGGCAACAAAGAATCAAAACATGCATAACACACTACATTATTATCGGCTATAGTGATAACTTTAAAATACATGTAGCAATAATATCAAGGACCCAATCTTTTTACTTTCTTCACGTTGCTTATTTTTATAGTAATACATGTACATGTACATAACAGAATTTGTTATGGAAATGCGGGCACTGTCAACTATGCAGCATGCTCATTTTGTCAAAACGCCATGCTGGAAGTATTTCCTTGCCTTTCATGTGTCGATCGAAAAAAATCCATCGTATCGCATATAGTGATGCATCGGTTATAGTGATATAATCACGGAAATCAAAAGGGTACGCTATAGCCGATACAGACTGTAGTATAGATAAACAAGAGTGTGCAACTCCGGATCTCTCCTGCACAATCTGCAGATACCCCCGCCCACGGCGGAATTTTTTGTTGACGTCACCTTTTTTCAGAGAAACGCGCAGTTTGCCGCAGAGCAGTGTGAGAGCACGTGCTGGACACCGACCTTGTAGTGTAAAGCCCGGCCAAGAGCACGAGGGAAAACTTTCCGAAAGACTCGCAGCGCGTGCGTCGTCGAAAAGATTACGTCAACAAAAAATTCCGCCGTGGGCCAACCCATCCGCGAGTTGCACACTCTTGTTTATCTACTCTTGGTCTGATGCTATGGATATGGAGGGCATAATTCAGCATATTTGTTGGCATAATTGTGGCATAATCAAAAGCATAATTTGACGATTGGCCGAGCATAGTCCGCCAATGGCTAGTCGTGAGTAGCCCTTTCCCAAAGGTGCTCTTTTAATTCGCACTTATAATAATTATGTAGTCTGACCCTTGGTTACTCCTGATACTGAGCGAATGATTGCAGACAGTGCTGACCAGGATGCGGAGCATAATTATGACAGGGCAGTGGTCCGTCAGTGGCATCCCCACAATGTATTGTCAAATACATTAGGTGCATTTGATAAAACCAAATCTAGTGATGGATTCGAATGGCTGGACGGTCGAGTGCCACAATTCTTGGACACCAGACTCAAGCCAAGATCATTGAAAACAGAATTTAGCGTACGACCGTCTGTATTTGTTCTATCGTTCGTGTTCCACTCCTCATTTCGGGCATTGAAGTCTCCTGCAACCACTAGTGGGCTTTCGTCCACCAGGACCACCACCTCAGACAAAACCGAGAATGCAGGCTTGAAAGAGGAGGTGTGATGACGTGGTGGCCGGTACATGCATGAAATAATGATACCATTCACTTGAAGTGTGATCATTTCTGATGACTGGTGCTCTAGGTCCGTGCGACGGCGTGCTGAGAGGTGTGACGCGCACAGTATGGCAACTCCTCCACCTCCGAGTGTGTTCCAACTAAATTATTACTTGCTTGAACACTGTCCCTGTCCCGTCGGTGAAGCTCGAACTCTGGAACTGATACTATTTCGTCGGGTGTAGTGCTATTTAGCCATGTTTCCGTCAAGCAGAGGACATCGATGTGGTGCTGCTCAATCAAGTCGATGAGTTGAACTAATGTTGACTGCATGCTGCGACAGTTCAGAGTGCATATGACCAAAGAGCCTGAATGCATGGTGCTATTCTGCAAACTAATGTTGTGGTGGAGTGGTGTAGTATGTACATGGGAAATAGAAGAAGGGGAGGGGTGCTCATCACATGCATTTATATGGGAGAAGTGAGTAAAATTATTAATGGGACTAGTATATACACTGACAGCGGGATCACTTGTGGAGAGTAGACCTGTAATCGGTATCATCGATAATCGAATCAATATAGGGATAGGTTTAGGCCTTGAGGGATTATGCTAGCATAATTTTTCGCATAATTCGAGGCAAATTGCATACGAATCGCATAAATTGGAATAATCCGCCTGCTCGCATCAAATTCCATACAGTTGTACATATTCTACAAGTACAAGTACAAGTGCATGTGTGTAAAAATTTAATAACAATAATAATGTACATGTAGATGCACCAGGAAGTCGTAGGTTTACGACTCCATTGATAACATGTCCAGTCCACTACAATCAGTGACGGTCGTAGCTAGGTCGGACGGTGCGTTGACCCCGTTGAACTTTTGCTACTACTGTACAGTACAACGCCCTCTACTAGGCCTTGACAGATTATGCTAGTATAATTTTTCGCATAATTCCTACCAAAATCGAATAATCGCATAATTCGAGGCAAATATTAATTGATTACCAATCGCATAAATTGGAATAATCCGCCTGTTCGCATCAAATTCCATACAGTTGTACATATTTTACAAGTACAAGTACAAGTAGATGCACCAGGAAGTCGTAGGTTTACGACTCCCTTGATAACATTGTCCAGTCCACTACTATCAGTGACCAGGGTGACGGTCGTAGCTAGGTCGGACGGTGCGTTGACCCCAGGGAGTCGCGGTATTTTACGACTCCCTGGTTGACCCCGTTGAACGTTTGCCACTGCAGTACAACGCCCTCTACAAAAAAATTACCTGTTATTTTGCACAGAACTATCATATACATGTACAATCTGTACATGTACAGTCATGTACATTAGCAGCATATGTGAGCATAACGCGGCATAATAATTATGATAACTTTTAGCATAAAAATAGCATAATTCTGCAATTTTTTCAGCAATGCGAAAAGCATAATTTCAGGAGAATATTAGCATGATCTGTCCACAAAAAATCCCCTGTTATTTGCACAGAACCATCATAACTTGTACATTAGCAGCATATGTGAGCATAATGCGGCATAATATTAATATGATAACTTCTAGGCTAAGTTATTATTATTATTTATTACAACATCTCAAGACTCGGCGGAAACACCGGCCAATGTTACGAGAGTGGGTGATTGCCAACCACGGCGATAAAATTAATAGAAATGAGGGGAGGGAAAAAGAAAGAAAGAGTAGCAAAACGAACAGCAACAACAACTCCGTAAAGAAAGATAATGTCAAATAAAAACAGTGAAAAACACAGAGACGCAAAGGACATGTGGATAATGAGCTATGTATGTCGTAGTAAATAAGGGGCGGCACGGATCTTAAACAGGCGGAGTGAGGTCAGGTCCTTAACTTCTCTGAGTAGAGTGAGCCAAACAGAAAAAGCAATAAAGAGAGGGGAGCGCAAAAGAGTGGATGAGTTACACTTAGGGAGTAAGAGCGAGTTTCTAGTTCTTAGAGAAGAGAACCAATTAAAACACATGAGATGAGGTGGGCACAACTCAAGCTTAATAGAATGGACAAGAGAAGCCAGGTGTGCACTGCGTCCATGTGATAACGGGGTTGTGTGAGCGATTTTATAAAGGGCGGATGATGAGAGCATGCGGGGTTGACGGAGGAGAATTTTAAGTATTTTCTTGAGTTTTAGCATAAAAATGCATAATTCTACAATTTTTTCAGCAATGCGCAAAGCATAATTTCACGAAAATATTAGCATAATCCGGGCCGTCAAGGCCTAGATAGATTAGCCAATAGTTGAAAAGTGTAATCGCTTCATCCCTAAATAATAATAACTTTCAAGGGAAACCAGTGAACTTATAAGGGAGTAAGTACCAATCAAGTGTAAGGTGCATAGGAGTGCAAAACAGTGCATTTCTTTGACTTCTTTCGGAATGGGTAAAAATTCGGCTTGACAATGAGAGGCAGTCACAGGAAACAGTGCTTCGGCAGCCTCTGCAGGGCTGCTCTGAACATCTTTGAGTGATCTCTGTCTGAGGGGGCAGTCGTTGGGCAAGCACTATAGGGTACAAATCGACCCCATGTCAACTTAATAGGTACCGTCGATAAGTATTTGAAGTTTTCTGTAGCTGGAAAGCCGGCCAATTGCAGACATGATACAGCTTCTGCACGATACTGCCCAAACGCCTTTTCACTTTTGCTATGCGGATACTTTCCATGAATATTCGAACCAAAATACACAAGGATGTGTTCGTAGACGAAACAGAACGGCCGAATGAGGATGGTGCTTTTCATGTTGAGAGTGAATGCCGACCTCCACCAGTCGTCAGTATCGTGAGCGGTGGGGTACGGCAGAAGACAGTCCACAATGGTACGGTGATAGTAGTCCGTCATGGTGTCCATGCTGCATGTCATTAAGCAGCTCCTACTTCTGCCATTGATACCCGGCGATGCGACTTCCACACTTGCACGGGGCGGCCGGTTTTCCAGGATGGACGCATGCAGCAGACTCATTGCCGCGCCGTGGTCCTCTACCTCAGGTGCTCGCCGAGATGCATGGTGCATTAAAATGACATCACCGTCCACAAACACCACGTACTCAAACAACCAACCCTGCTTCTTCTCTAACTCACGAGCTTGCTCGAGCAGTAAATTCCGCCCTGATGCCCATGTTGTGCGCTTGCTAGGGTAAACCACCTTGAAACGGCCAAACCTGACATTGGCACTGTTATTGGCACTCCGACCCCACAGCAATGCCACATATTGCGAGTCTGTTTCCAGAATCTCCGACACCTCAACCCAGTGTTTCTGAACTTCCACCTCATCCATCAGTAAATAGACGAAAGTGCCCAGCTTTATTCGTGTTCCAGCTAGTGTGTTCGTGCAGAGGTTGCCTTCTGGGAAAGCGGTGAATAGATCAGACGAATTTGGTAAAGGCCACTGGGCTGATTTTGACAATGTCGCTGATTCTGGAGCTGTCGTTCGTGCTACTGTTGCTTCTTTTCCCTTTGTTGAAGCTGCTTTGGACTGTGGTTTTCCTGCTCCTGCTTCTAATGGTGTTGGTGAGGCTGTTTTTCCTGCGGGTGTTACTGCTCTTACTCGCGGCGTCGTAACTGTTTCAGGCAACACATCTGCAGTCTTTGGGAGTGCTGCCAACTGTGTAGTAGGTGACACAGAGGGAAGACGACTAGGGCCACCGCTGACAGCTGTTGCTGGCACAGGACTGCTTGCAATATAATCACCGCACCTGAGCCTTTCGCTCACTATTGGCTCTGTTGGTCTGCTAATAGATATCGGAGTGAACAACAATGAGCGTTGTCGCCATATCACTGCAACTTGTTCTCGTAGAACCAAATGTACCTCCACAGTGATAATAACTGCAATCAACAGTAGTGTTGGCCGAAGCCACTTGAGGAAGGATTTCTTCATGCTGTAGAAAGGCCACCATCCCGATACCCGGCCAGCAAGGTTATGATATGATCAACTCTGCGTCTCTGGATCATAGAGAGTGAGATCTCAAACATCGCCAGAGTCAGGAAGTAAGTAAGTATTTACTGTAATTAGTCACAAACAGGGAGTAATAAGTATGGATTATCCCATGAGTACGAGGCCGAGGGCCTACACTGTAGGGGTATACCGCCGAATATTTTCACGAGTGCGTTAGCACGAGGAAAAATATAAGGGACACGGTATACACAGAGTACGAATGGTGCATGGTATAACCCATTTATCCCATGTACTGTCCCAAATAGAGCGTGACCAGCACTAAAATCTCCCTTATTGGCGTGACCTGGGGAGTATTCGTGACCCCAGCGGGATATATTATTGACCCAGTGACCCCGGCGGGGTATATTATTGACCCCGGCGGGGTATATATCGCTCTATACCCCGCTCAGAACGGTCGCTGATTGGCTGAAATGGCCCAAATCGTTTCGTACCATGGGATAATACAGAGGGATGACACGGCCACACCACACGATTCAGGGTTGCCTCAGAGCCTCAGGTACAGTCTGCCGTAAAAGCAAGGGTACAAAACCCGGGCATGCACTCTTCATAAAAGGGTGCAAAGGTCACAGCACCTCGCCTTCGCGAGATCGGGGCTGTGAACCAGGGAGTACAGCTGTAGAGTGATCAAGCACGCTCTAGCCCGAGGGCTGCAGGCAAGGGCAAGATTCAGCCATCAAGCACGCTCAGGAGGGCATGATGGCTGAACCTTGCCCAAGCCTGCAGCCCAAGAGCCGTAGGCCCGAGGGCTACAGGCAAGGGCAGGATTCAGCCTTCTTACATGACACGTGATCGTTGCCGGGGCCATGGCCAATAGGCGATCTTCCCGCCGCGGGCATAATCAGGCCATCAGGACCGTTTGACGTCATTTCGGGAGTTTCAGGACCGTTTGACGGCATTTTTTATTTTTTATTTATTTTTATTTATTTCACCTTCCCGTGGCCAGAGAATATAGGCCAATATGGAGGGAGGGGGGTGGTAGCCAGCCATGGCAGTAAACAAAAACAAAGCAAACATAAATAAATATTACACATTACTGGAGGCAAAGAGAAACAAATGTGGATGAAGAATTAGCAGTTATTAGAACACGAGCTTCATGTTGGCCTTGAAATCCTTTAGCGTACAAGACGATTTTACTGATAGAGGCAGGGCCAGCCAGAGAGAATAGGCAGCAAAAAACGGAGATCTGGTATATATATATCAGTTATATTTACGCAAGTGTGGCGGGGCTTTGTCAAGACGAATAGAATTAACAACAATACACAGTTTTCGATCCGCTTGACTAGAGATAGGGAAGGTGTTAAACATATCATACAGCTCGGCAGAAGGAAAGTATGATGGTTTGCGGAAAAGGACTTTGAGTATCCTCTTATTGTGGACTTCCAGGGTACTCATTAACGATTTACTAAGTAGGGATGACCAGGCGGTTGAGCAATAGAGAAAAATGGGGAGAATATAGCAATGATAAAAAAGGCGAATGCATTCAAGCGGTAGGTGGGAGCAGTGAGACACGAGGTAGCCAACAGCTTTACTGACTTTGCTACAGGTATAGTCGACATGTCTACTAAACGATAAGTCTGAGTCAATGACCAAACCAAGATGTTTGTGTTGTTTTACCACTGTGAGGTCTGTGAGGGATCCGGGAAGAGTGAATGCATAGGTTGGCTCTGAGTTCGGCAGGAATAATATCTCAGTCTTGGCGATATTAGGTCTTACAGTCCGTTTCAAAAAGATTTACAATCCTGGCGATCGCCCGCGGAGTTTGGCGTCTTGCCGTATGAGCACTCGAGCGCTGCCTGGAAAAACTCACTGTGAACTCGAAGAAATATTCCGCGCGAAAGCAGGAAAAATGACAACTCACTCACGTTGACACAGTCATGGACGTACGTCTGGTTTACAACAAACGAGTTCTTCCTCGTATCGATAATGGAGTCAGAGAGGACATGTCGAAACGAAAGTGTTGTAAATGTTGACGAGCTGCATGGGTCCGTTTTGTGACCAAAATAGTTTCTTTGAGCTGCGATGCAATTTACTCACCGTGTGACGAAAACGACATCGACGCGGACTCATTCCCAAGGCCATGACTTGGCAAAGCTATCCGTGTGACTTCGACGACATTTTGAGAAAAGCAAACGCTTGTGAACGCTGATAGAAGACGGCGTTGACTGCTAAATTCAAATAAATTGGCGATCTTGAAATACTAAAATAAATCTCAAAAAGCTACAGCGCGATGACTTCCATTATAATTCACTCACACCATTGCAGTGTTGTGGGTGTGTTCACATGGCGTGTGCCAGTCAAGTGTCAGTCAGTTCGGCAGGAAGCGCGAGCTCCAACAACAAGTCGTTTGGTGCAGCCACCTTCTTTGTCTTGTACCAGCTTGATCACCAAAACAATGAAAAAAAAGTTTGACTTGAGGATAGGTTGGGATTTGAACTCACAACTTCATGGTCAGCAGACAGCATTCATAACCACAAGGCCAAAAAGGAAAGGATAAATCGTGGGTTTTGATAAAAAATCGATACTGGCTTCCTGGGCAAATTGTAAACCATGGGAAAAGGCCGGAAACCTGGCCGAAATTCTAACTCCTTAACGGTTGGTCCAATTGTTCCGAAACCTTCACAGAACAATTTACCGTGTCCTAACAAGCCATTCTATGTACTTTGTTGTCCAAATTTCCCTTCTCTTCATACTTTTTAAGACCCAAACCTGATTGTAAATCTTTTTTATAGTCTCCAGGTACATGTAGTCATCCACTGATGGACTTCGTTGATACCGCGCTGGAGACTGTCTCGCAGCCTGTCTAGACACTCATTGAACCGGAGCAGTGCAGTATCGTCAGCAAATAAGGACACACCTTCAACATGACTGGGAAGATCATTTATATACACTAGGAAAAGGAGGGCCCTAGGATGGATCCCTGGGGCACTCCGGACAGAACAGGTGAAGCATCTGAGAGAGTTCCACCTACAAAGACAACTTGCGTTCTGTCGGATAGGTAGTCTGTAATCCACTCCAGCGCTGAGTCACACACACCGAAAACTTTGGAAAGTTTAGCAAGTAATGCACGGTGCCACACGGTGTCGAAAGCTTTCTCGAGGTCGAAAAAGCACATGGCAACTTTCCGCCCCATATGACGATGGTCGGCAATGTTTTGGATCAGCTTGGTGAGCTGTAGAGCGGTCGAGTCACCACGACGAAACCCAGATTGCGCGGGATCCAGAGCAGGAGAAATATGATTATACAATTGATTGAAGAAGAGCCGTTCGCAAAGTTTGGAAATACAGGACAGGAGGGAAATTGGGCGATAGTTACTAGCTTGAGATTTGCTGCCTTTGCACTTGTAAATAGGCACAATTTTAGCCAGTTTCCAGTCAGTAGGGAACTTGCCTGTGGTAAAGGAGAGGTTAAATAGGCGGCTAAGTGGAAAAGAAATCGCAGGAGCTAGCTTCTTTATCATATTGTTCGTGATACCGTCTAGCCCTGGCGCTTTCCCAGATTTCAGGTTTGAGGTGGCTTTACGAACATCTGCTGTAGTGATATGAACGCGGGTGAATTGGCGAGTAAGACGAGTGTCATATTGGAGAGGGGGTATTACTAAACGTGGGTCATCAGGCACCGCGACAGAGGTAAACTGCTTGTTGAGGATGGTTGCTTTTTGGAAGCTGTCGGACACCAGCAGCCCATCAGGGCTTGCAGTGTCAGGGATGCCAGGTTTTACTTTGTGCGATCGCTGACTGCGGACAAACTGGTGAAGCGTAGTGCTGCCTGAGGTAAGTGTTGTTTTGATTGAACGAATGTACTGGCGGTGGCACCAGCGGGAGAGATGTCTCACCTGGTTCCGCTGTGCCTTATATGCTGATAGGTTGTAGTCCGTAGGGAATTTCTTGGAGAGGCTGAATAGGTCACGCTTCAACTTGATAGCCTTGCGTAGTTCAGTGGAAACCCATGGATGATATTTGCGTGTAGACCCTGGGGTTGAGGGAGTTCGATTTGGTTTGCGGGAGCTATGAAGGGGAACATACTTGGACAGCACAGTCTGCAGGACACTGTGCAGGTTGCTAAGTGCACTGTCCACGTCTGAGGATATTAATGAGTTCCAAGGCACTGAGTCTAAGTCTGCATTGACCGCCTCCCACACAGCAGGTGTGACGTGTCGGAGATCGAAAGACATAGGGTTAGGCTCCTGAGCTTGAGACGTTATTTCGCGGGGAGACTGAGGCAGGGGGATGTCGAACTGGCAGTACACAATGGCATGGTCTGAGGCGCCCAGAGGGCAGTCAGTTTCGACGCAAGACGAGAGATTGAGATTGAGAGATTGAGAGATTACCAAATCCAAGCAGGCTTGGACACCAGAGGGTGACGTGTATGTACATGTGTTGACGAGTTGGTGAAGACCAAATGGACTGAGCGTGCGATACAATTCAGCACCGGCAGTATTGGTGGAATCTGTCGAACACCATGACGTGTGCTTGCTGTTAAAATCACCTGTCAAGATAACGTGAGAAGATGAAAGAGGAAGAGTAATGAGTACGTCTTCGAGAGTCTGGCAGTACCTTGCTATATCTGTTGGCTTAGCAGAAGGTGGACGATAACTGCAGCAGAGGAGGATCGGCTCAGCTGCAGCCGGATACGGCTGGAGTTGAACCCAAACGGCTTCGCACCCATCGCGAGCTAGATCGGGACGCATGGCAACAGACTTAAACTTATTCTGTCGAACAAGGATAGAGACACCACCATAACCTCTTGCACTTGTCCCGGACTTATTCTCTGCAGGGGGCCTGTCCCTTCGGAAGGTGTCATAACGCGTAATATTAAGTGCAATATTCGGGTCGAGCCAGGTTTCAGTTAGGCAGATTATGTCAGGCTGCCACTCTTCAGCAACAATAGTAAGCTCTGTACACTTATTTACTACAGAACGACAGTTTGTTGATAGGAGTGTGAGCTGGGGTGGTGTAGAATGCTGGTGAGTGGGAAGGGAGTGTCTGGTAGGAAAGAATGGGTGTGCGTGTGGGTTCAGTGAGGAAGGTGGGTGTGGGTCCAATTGCATGGTTTAGTTACTAGCAGACTGATCCAAGGTTGTGCTGTCAGATGCAAATCTCCATTCCCTGATGGAAACTTTGCTTGGCCAGAAATCTTCTTCGAGAACCTGGTCAGTATGCTCAGCCGGAACAACAAGGTGAGCATAAGCAGTACACAAGTACTTGGACTCCAAAATTGAGCAACTGAGGACGTCAACTGCTTTCTTTTTGCACCACTCCCTGATAGAGTCAGCCTCACACCCAGGATCGACATTTCCGAGGTAGAAGCACTTCCGCTTGATCCTTTCTGCCCCCTGGAGGCTGCCTCGCTTACTGGACATCGGCTTTTTGTACTGTGATGTGATAGAACGCTGCAGTGCGGGAGCACGAGCCATGTGTCGGTGTGGAGGGTACTGCCAACCATTACGGTCAGTGTCACCTGGAGTGCCAGAGCTGGTCATTCGCGTGCCATGTTTGGGTGCGGGAGGTGCGTACTGGGAACCTACTTGTACAATGGGCTCTGTAGAGGATGCGCCAGGAATGGTAGAAGTGTACATATTTGGACCTACTTGTACATTGGGCTCTGTAGTAGATGCAAGTGAAAGGGTGGCAGCGTACGTATTCGGTTGGTACCGAGTGGTTAGTGGCACTCCCGGGGCTCGCACTTGCTGACTTTTGAGCTCCCCCATCTCTTCCCGCAAGTCACTCCCGGGGCTCGCACTTGCTGACTTTTGAGCTCCCCCATCTCTTCCCGCATTTCGGGAATGTTCGGACCGTTTGACGTCATTTCGGGAATAATTTTTCGACCTTTCGACCTTTGACCTTCCCTAATATGTTGCTTCGCGATGTAAGAAATCAAATCAAGCACGCTCTGTCTGTCATGATGGCTGAATCCTGCCGGCCCTTGCCTGCAGCCCTCGGGCCTACGGCCCTTGGGCTGCAGGCTAGGGCAAGATTCAGCCATCATGACCTCCTGAGCGTGCTTGATTACATACATCATGACAGACAGAGCTCTACAGTCAGGTTGAGCATCTATCCGTTTTTGTTTCGCTCTGTAAAGAGCACTTAGGGTTTCCTGTAACAAGACGGCAACGTCTGTAGGGCCTTCCCTATCAAAATAATAAATTCTACTACTACTACTACTACTACTACTACTACTACTACTACTACTACTACTACTACTACTACTACTACTACTACTACTACTACTACTACTACTACTACTACTACTACTACTACTACTACTACTACTACTACTACTACTACTACTACATGTAGACTAGAGCGTGCTTGATTTGATTTCTTACAGTGCGAAGCAACATTTCTTACATGACACGTGATCGTTGCCGGGGCCATGGCCAATAGGCGATCTTCCCGCCGCGGGCATAATCAGGCCATCAGGACCGTTTGACGTCATTTCGGGAGTTTCAGGACCGTTTGACGTCATTTCGGGAATGTTCGGACGGTTTGACGTCATTTCGGGAAAATTTTTTCGACCTTTCGACCTTTGACCTTCCCTAATATGTTGCTTCGCGATGTAAGAAATCAAATCAAGCACGCACATGTCTGTCATGATGGCTGAATCTTGCCCTTGCCTGCAGCCCTCGGGCCTACGGCCCTTGGGCTGCAGGCTCGGGCAAGATTCAGCCATCATGACCTCCTGATCTTGCTTGATTACATACTTCAGACATGGCACGTGCTTGTTGCCAGGAGACGGCCAATGAGCGGCCAGAATAAGCAGTCAAGATCAGTCGATCTTGACCGCTTAGCCGGTCAAGAACAGCAGTCGTACAGCGTCGCGCCGCACATGCGCATTTACCATTTTTCGAAGTCCTTGCCTTGGGCAACATCTCCGACGAGGACTAAAAATTTGTCTCCCTTCTCCAAAATTATTATATACTCACTACTGTCTTGAACGTCTGCAGGGAGACCAGAAACGCCAACCGACCTTGCAGCCGGTCCTGTTTCTCGCGGCGAAACGTACACAAGGGAAGCAGACCTCCACAAGTACATTTTGTACCTGCCCTAAGGCTGCAGCTTCTCAGCACTCGCATTTGAACCTTACTCTGGCAATCACCTAACTCGAAGGTCGGGTTTATTCCGAATCCGTCATATTACTGGTACTAACGTTACTACTGCCTTCACTGTACTTGAATACTTTCATCTCAAAACTGGAAAGTCCCGACCAAACAAATAACTGTTTGTTATGGTCACTGCACACAATTATGTGACATCAACTCATTTGCCGTCAAGGCTTTCTTTCTGTTTGAATCTCTCTACTGTACTGGGCCTTGTTGTTTGTGAGGTGGGCCTTGTCTGAAGCGCAATCCTACACAGTTGCGTCGGGCATGCCGCTCTGATCAGGCCCTCGGTCATGTGAGTGATCTTGCCCTCGGTCGCGACGCCCTCGGGGCTACGCCCCTTGGGCGTCGCGACCTCGGGCAAGATCACTCACAGACCTCGGGCCTGATCAGAGCATCATGCCCTCGCAACTGTGTAGGATTATGTATATTATATTAGGGAAGGTGAAAGGTCGAACGGTATAATTATTCCCGAAATGACGTCAATCGGTCCTGAAATTCCCGAAGTGACGTCAAACGGTCCTGATGGCCTGATTATGTCCGCGGCGGGAAGACCGCCGCGCCTATCAATAATAATCTTTATTTCAGGATTGCGCAAAGGCTGACGGCTGAGTATCCGGGGATCTCTTATTATTGGCCATGGCCCCGGCAATGATCACGTGTCAGGTAAGAACAGTTTCTCTTCACTTTCTTTGCCCGCTGCTACCACTAGATATGGCATGTTCTCTATTTCTTTCCTTGGCGCTGATAGGTAGAATTCTCTGCCTGTCTCGTGTCGTCAGGTTGAGCATCTATCCGTTTTTGTTTCGCTCTGTAAAGAGCACTTAGGGTTCCCTGTAACAAGACGGCAACGTCTGTAGGGCCTTCCCTACCAAAATTATAAATTCTACTACTACTACTAATACTACATGTATCTACTCTTGCTAGCGCCTATACTATAGTAAGCCCGAGGCTGCAGGGCCAGTGCACAGAGTGCAGGCAAGGGCAAGATGGAGCCTTCTTTACACGACACGTGATCCGATCGTTGCCGGGGCCATGGCCAATAGGCGGCCTTCCCGCCGCGGGCATAATCAGGCCATCAGGACCGTTTGACGTAATTTCGGGAGTTTTAGGACCGTTTGACGTGGTTTCGGGAATGTCAGGACCGTTTGACATCATTTCGGGAATAATGTTTCGAACTTTCGACCTTTGACCTTCCCTAATATGTTGCTGCGCGCTGTAAGAAATCAAATCAAGCACGCTCTAGCTCTGTCTTTTTATTTTTATTTTATTTATTTTTTTAATCACATTGCACATACCTACGGAATTGGAAGAAGGGGAGACAAAAAGAAGACAAAAAAAACAAAAACAACAATGGGTGTGTAGGCGCTACATGAGCTGCGCTGGTGAGATGCAGTGGACTCCCCCGACCAAGGCTCGGGATCGGCGTACACAGCAAGCATCATGGGGCGAGAGGAATGACGGAGAGAGAGAGAGAGAGAGAGAGAGAGAGAGAGAGAGAGCCCCCCCCCCCATCTCATCTTGCAAGACTCGAGCGTGTGCGAGCCCGGGCCATCCGCGCCATCGCCCCAATGTGTTGGCTGCCGAGTCTTGCTCTTCGTCGGATAGTTGCAGCACTTTGCCTCCTGTACAAGATGCATTGTCCGGATCCACATCCCCTTCTACAGAGGATGTTGCCATCCCAGCAGCCCCAACACCGAACAGTCCATTCCACCGGTAGTACTTTCCAGAGATGTAATGCTCACGCACACCAACTGGCAAATCAACTTCCAGTCTATTCCCGAAACAACCTGTGTCGTGCCTACCCTAACGCATTTGTCCCCGTCTGGAACCAGCTGCCCGCCGGAATCTTCTCTGGCCCATTCTGCAACAAGAACTTGCAACACTTCAAAGTTGCAGCCAACCGCTATTTGAAGACCAACGACTGGTCGTGGGCACATGACCATCTCTGAGTATCAGCATCATATCTGCCTCACCCCATGACTTCTAAATTCCGCTCCACATACTATTCCCAATACCGTCTGTTCTTCTTTTCTCTCTTTCTCCTCCTAGCACTGTCTGTCGTCTCCTTCTAATGTACTGTCTCTCCTCCTAACATTTCGTATCATGTACCTGTCACTCCATTCATTTTTCTTCTTCTTTCTTTTTTGGGGTACTACTTGTTAGCAACAATCCGAACTAGCGCACACACTGCACTGCATTGCTTTGTACTGCATTCAAGACTGACGTCATGCACTTTGTTTTGCTGCGTAATCACAAATGGCACCAGCCCGTTTTGCTGAAAAGGAAAACAAATCTTGCTTGCCCTGTTGTGCTCTTCCAGACAACGGATCATGCTACAGCAGTGTTTATTTTCCCACCATCCCTCCCTATCCAACTTATTCACACCATCATTATAATAATATCGTACCCACTAATCGGGTCCACTCTCACAACTGGTGTTATCTAGCTATTTGCTGCGGCTCTGCCTTGCGCTATATTACATCCATTTAGCATTGCAGCTCTACGTTGAGCTAACAGCAGCTCTACTTTGAGCTGACAGCAGCTCTACTTTGAGCTAACCACAGCTCTACTTTGAGCTAACAGCAGCTCTACTTTGAGCTAACAGCATCTCTACCTTGAGCTAACGGCAGCTCTACTTTGAGCTAACAGCATCTCTACCTTGAGCTAACGGCAGCTCTACTTTGAGCTAACAGCAGCTCTACTTTGAGCTAACAGCAGCTCTACTTTGAGCTAACAGCAGCTCTACTTTGAGCTAACCGCAGCTCTACTTTGAGCTAACCGCGTATACTGTGGTCGCTCTGGCGTGACACTCTGCTTCGCACCGCACACCAGTTCTGCACTCAACTCCGGTTGACTAGATCATCTGCAGTGTCTCAAAAACGCCCATGGATGACGCCTGATCTGCTAAATAATATCCGTACAAAGCACAGATTATACAGGAAATACCTCCGGACACGGACGGCTGAAGACTGGGACCAGTTCACAACTCAGCGAAACAAGACAACAACTCTTCTCCGCAGTGCCAAGTCCAAATTCGTTCATAAATCAGCCAATGCCGACAACGACTGTGACCAAACCCATACAAACCGCCCAAACCTCTACAAACTTATGAAGACCCTTCGAATTTCACCAAGAAAGGAAATGCCAGCTTTGAACCATGATGGTAGGAAGCTCACATCGAACTTAGAGCAGGCAGAAGCATTCAACAGCTTCTTCATTTCAGAAAGCAAGAAGTCCGTCTCAGTTGACAACGAGCCAGTCCCCGACATCCTTCTACCAACATCCGGCGAGAGAGAGCTTGCCCAAATCACCACCACACCCGCCGAGGTAGAACAGCTCCTAGGAGCCCTTAATCCTTGCAAAGCCCCTGGGTTTGACGACATCCCAACAAGACTCCTCAAGACCACGGCGCGTGAGCTGTCGCCGTCACTCTCCCGACTTTTCAATGAGTCATTTCGGAGAGGTGAACAACCACAGGACTGGCGTGATGCCACTGTGAGCCCACTATACAAGAAAGCCGAACGGTCATTGGTAACAAACTACAGGCCTATATCACTTCTCAGCGTTATCAGTAAAGTGCAGGAGAGGATCGTCCACAAGCGACTCTACAAGCACGTCACACCGTTCCTCCCAGTGGATCAATCCGGTTTTCGTGCCAATGATAGCACCGAACTCCAGCTCGCCAGACTCGTGCACGAAGTTTCCGAGAGCCGAGATAAAGGTCTTTCCGTCACAGCTTGCTTTTTTGATCTCTCGAAGGCTTTCGACAGAGTCTGGCACGCCGGTCTCCTCAAGAAACTGCAACACCTCGGCCTGAAGGATACCGCCCTGCGATGGTTTGTCAGCTACCTCACCCATCGCCGTCAACGTGTTCGTGTCGGCGACGCCTTCAGTGAGTGGCAAGCCATACCAGCAGGGGTGCCCCAAGGATCCGTTCTAGGCCCCCTGCTGTTCTTGATCTACACCATTGACCTGCCCTCTGCCTGCACCAACTCGAACACAAAGTGCAGCCAATTTGCAGATGACACCGCGCTCATCGCAACACACCAGAGCCGTTTGACATCGAAGTTGTCCCTGCAGTCAGCCGTTTCAGCTGCCGCAACCTGGCTGCGCAGATGGCACCTCCTCGTCAATGCCTCAAAGACCGTTACCTTGTCGTTCACACCAAACCACCAACTCAACATCACTCTTAACGGCACACCCCTAAAGCAAGTCAAAGAACACCGTCACCTTGGAATCATACTACAAAACAACCTCCAATGGAACTCACATGTCACGCACATAAAAAAACAAATCCAAAAAACTCCTTCACCAACTTCGTAAAACACGAGGCCAACTTAACACCCCCAGTCTGCTCGTAATCTACACCGCCTACATTCGCCCGGTTATAGAGTACGGCAGTCTCGTGTTATCCAACACCACCCGCACACAGAAGGACCCATTAGAACGCGTTCAGCGACGAGCAGCCCGTATCTGCCTTCCCCCTTTTTGCACCAGTCCATCACAGCTCACTTCTTCATCATCTCCAACTCCCCACATTAGTCTCCTGGCAACTCTTACGACAGGTTACTCTTGCCCACAACATCAAGTACATCCGCGCTCCCCTTCACCTGCAACGGCCTCACCTTGCACGACCAATCACAGAGCAGCCATATGCACTACGACACATGAGAACATACACATTGAGAACATCACACACATACCGACACACCAACTCACCCATCAACCTGTCCCTTCACAATTTCAACCAACTACCCCCCCCCCCCACCTGCGTGAAACAAATAGCAAGCATGCGTTTAAATCAATGGCGTCTAGCCTCATTCTATCATCCATATGCTCCTGTAGTAGCTCACACTGTACCCCATCGTGACCCCATCCCCCTGCAATGTGTTGGTTTCCTTACTTGCTAGACTGATTTTATATGATTCTGGACTGATTTGAATCATAATATTAACTTCCTTATTGGCCATGGGCCTTCGTGGAAATAAAGAATAATAATAAAGAAAGTTGGTGTTATGTGGCGGATGCGCCGCTGTGTAACCGTTTGAAGGTATTCTTGGAAAAGACAATGCTTGCTCAAGGCAACACAACTGATATAGGGCACTTCGTGCCCTAAGGTGATAACGCGAGTGCTGACAGGATAGGGAAAGGTGCAAGATACAGAGCTAAGAGGGCAGATAAGGTTAGCGCTAGCAGGGAACTGTTACACCATCCCTCCCTCCTAAGCGAGGCACAGGTGCCTCCAGGGAGTCGAGGAATATGTGGAAAGGGAATAATCAAATGAAATCGTGTCAACCCAACAACGCTCATCTAATTGAAGCACCGTGCAAGGTAACCAAGGACAGTCAGGCGAGTGAAGATAGCGGAAATGGGGAAAATCTAAAACAGGAGGGGAATGGATTGCTTAACACAACAAGGATCAAGTGGGAATTCTCAAGGTACACGTGCAATTGAATTTGAGCGAGTCACATTTCGCGGTAACCATAGTGTCACTAACATGCCCTGGACGCCCTGTAACGCCTCAGAGCAACTATCGGCCTACCGGCCTCGTCCAGCAAGTTCCCTTCTGGCTCCCAGGTGGCTTCGTCGTCTGGGTACCCTTGCCACTTGACAAGGTACTGAATATGATGCCTTCGCTGGCGATCGTCAAGAATCTTCTCCACCATGTATCTGGTCTGACCGTGCAAGTCAGTGAACGGTGGCGGGGGTGGCTGCCGCCTGCCAGGAATAGTATTCTGCTCATACCGGCGCAGAGCAGTGACATTGAAGACAGGGTGGCACCGAATAGCGCTGGGTAGATCCAGCTGATAGGCGTTGGGTCCGATCTTCTTGATGATTGGGTAGGGCCCGAACCACTTAGGGCGTAGCTTCTGTGAAGGCTGATCCCGGGCTTCTGCGGTTGTTAGGAAATCCTTGTACACCAGCACCATGTCGCCAACCTTCAGGTTGCTGAGCACCCTTCCCCTGTCTGCATACTGAGCTTGTCTAGCCTGAGCGGCAATCATGGCGTCCTTTGCCAACTTGACGGCATCCGCCCGATCCTGGATCCAGTCTGGGGCACTCCCTCCTCCCCTCCGTGCCAGGAAATCTGGTGGGGACTTGGGATTAAGTCCATAATTTAGATAAAACGGCGTGCTAGAAGTGGAAGACTGATATGAACTATTAGCCCCATCCCTCACACAAACAAGTCAACAAAGAGGCATCTTTGGATTGAGGAGTGCTGGTTTCGAAACAACTGGTTTGAAGCTCAAAGTAGAGCTGGAGTTAGCTCAGAGCAGAGCTGCTGTTAGCTCAGAGCAGAGCTGCTGTTAGCTCAGAGCAGAGCTGCTGTTAGCTCAAAGTAGAGCTGCTGTTAGCTCAAAGTAGAGCTGCGGTTAGCTCAAAGTAGAGCTGCTGTTAGCTCAAAGTAGAGCTGCTGTTAGCTCAAAGTAGAGCTGCTGTTAGCTCAAAGTAGAGCTGCTGTTAGCTCAAGGTAGAGCTGCTGTTAGCTCAAAGTAGAGCTGCTGTTAGCTCAAAGTAGAGCTGCGGTTAGCTCAAAGTAGAGCTGCGGTTAGCTCAAAGTAGAGCTGCTGTTAGCTCAAAGTAGAGCTGCGGTTAGCTCAAAGTAGAGCTGCTGTTAGCTCAAAGTAGAGCTGCTGTTAGCTCAAAGTAGAGCTGCTGTTAGCTCAAAGTAGAGCTGCTGTTAGCTCAACGTAGAGCTGCAATGCTAAATGGATGTAATATAGCGCAAGGCAGAGCCGCAGCAAATAGCTAGATAACACCAGTTGTGAGAGTGGACCCGATTAGTGGGTACGATAATTATGATGGTGTGAATAAGTTGGATAGGGAGGGATGGTGGGAAAAGAAACACTGCTGAAGCACGATCCGTTGTCTGGAAGAGCACAACAGGGCAAGCAAGATTTGTTTTTCTTTTCCGCAAAATGGGCTGGTGCCATTTGTGATTACGCAGCAAAACAAAGCGCATGACGTCAGTCTTGAATGCAGTACAAAGCAATGCAGTGCAGTGTGTGCGCTAGTTCGGATTGTTGCTAACAAGTACTAGCACAGCTAGTACACCATTAGCCCCATCCCTCACACAAACAAGTCAACAAAGAGGCATCTTTGGATTGAGGAGTGCTGGTTTCGAAACAACTGGTTTGAAGCTCAAAGTAGAGCTGGAGTTAGCTCAGAGCAGAGCTGCTGTTAGCTCAGAGCAGAGCTGCTGTTAGCTCAGAGCAGAGCTGCTGTTAGCTCAAAGTAGAGCTGCTGTTAGCTCAAAGTAGAGCTGCGGTTAGCTCAAAGTAGAGCTGCTGTTAGCTCAAAGTAGAGCTGCTGTTAGCTCAAAGTAGAGCTGCTGTTAGCTCAAAGTAGAGCTGCTGTTAGCTCAAGGTAGAGCTGCTGTTAGCTCAAAGTAGAGCTGCTGTTAGCTCAAAGTAGAGCTGCGGTTAGCTCAAAGTAGAGCTGCGGTTAGCTCAAAGTAGAGCTGCTGTTAGCTCAAAGTAGAGCTGCGGTTAGCTCAAAGTAGAGCTGCTGTTAGCTCAAAGTAGAGCTGCTGTTAGCTCAAAGTAGAGCTGCTGTTAGCTCAAAGTAGAGCTGCTGTTAGCTCAACGTAGAGCTGCAATGCTAAATGGATGTAATATAGCGCAAGGCAGAGCCGCAGCAAATAGCTAGATAACACCAGTTGTGAGAGTGGACCCATGAAACCAGCACTCCGTTAGCTAAGCACTATTGACGCACAGCAAGGGTCAATTTATGTCAGCACAGGCAAGCATTGCGCAGCTAGAGTTCAGTAGCTCATTACTCACCCGAGTTGGGGATCATGGCATCCATGGCACGGCAGCAAGCCGGGACGATAGCTGGCGCTTAGCGCTTGTTGTAGTCCGGGTGTAGCATAGACACGCATCGCTCTTTCCACTGACCTGCCACTCGGAAGAAGGAGTCGGGGCACTAGCCATAGCAGCGGTGGTGGCTGCACCAATGTAGACCGAATGCCCGGAGTAGTTCGACTGGGATGGTACACCGGCCGCAGCGACAAGAGACCATACTGTTACTGTGAATGACTGCCTGGTCAGCTGCTGTCTGTTCGAGAGTACGAACAAGAGTTGCTCTGGTCCCTCGCGACGAGTGACAAATGGGTAGCTAACAATGGCACGGACCGGGCAGTACGGCGGTACAGACGGGCCAATGTCACTAGTAAACGCCGGCAAACCCATTCTCAAGGTGGGCTTTATGCACCGCACTCGCATACACAGATACAGTTCAGGGCACGCTGATCATAGTTCACGCATGAATGTGTGTCCAGGAACGATGACTCGGGCAGCAAAAGTGAGCTTCCCCAGGAGGGACTCGAGTTGACGCTGGCCGATGCTGCGCTCGCTGATAGTAGCCATGAGTGGCGCACGGATCTCGGACAGCTTGTCCTCTGGTAGCCGCAGTCTAGGAAAATACCAAGGTCAATGATGGTGATGGCCCTCGAGCTGGGATGGAGCAAAGAGGAGTGCCGAGATACGTGAATGCCCGGAGGGGGGTGATGAGTTGCTGGTTGGCTGCAGCCAAACCAGTGGAGATATCGAGAAAGTCATCGAGGTAATGAAGCCGGTGATCTATAGCAAACTCGTGCTGCATGATCCAGTTGACTGCTGTGGCTACTGAGTCAAAGACGGCTGGGCTGGAGCGGAGGCCGAAAGGCAGAAAGCGCTCGTAGTAGTAGGAGCCTTCCCAGCGAAGTCCTGACGGCGGACTGGGATCTGCCGAAATGCACTGCGTACATCGAGCTTGGACAAATACACAGGCTGTGGGCATGACATGATGATGTTGATCGCATTGTCAATGCGCGCGTAGTGCAGAGAGAGCGGCTCGGCAGGAATGCTGTCGTTCGCGCCGGTGCCTTCCGGACTAGACAGATGGTGGATCATTCGCAGCTTGCCGTTCTTTTTGGGGATGGCACCAATACCAGAGCGGCGCATGAACTGAAATGGAGGTGACGGAAATGGGCCTGTGGTCTCGCTGCGGGCGCAGGAAGCAGCTAATTGCTCAGATATAAATGCCGAGTGAGTGAAAGCCAAGGGTAGATTATTAGAGAAAACCGAAATGTCGTGTTGGCCGGCAGATCCAAGAGTAAAGCCACGGCGCAGCCCATGGAGAACATACGCAACGCATTATTGATATGAGTGGTTACGTAACAGGCGGGCAAAGTGGTCAGCTAGCAGTGTGGTGTCTGCAGAGTGTATAGGAAAGAAGCTACGTACCGAGTCAAGCTATTCAGTAGCCATTCTGCTAGGAGCGGCGGGGTGGCCGATTGGCTCCGCGCTGCTGCTGGTTGCACATGATGCATGGGTGGTCCTTGCCACACTGGCTGCAGGTGTGGGAGAAGCGGCACGACGACGAAGAACAGCGACCTCCATTGAAGTTGCGGCAGATTTCTTGGCTGTCGCTGGTATGGTTGCGACCACTGGAGGTAAATGCTGCTGGCTTGGGGACGAAAAGGACACAAACCGCCCCTGGATGGGCCGTCTTACATTGAGCGCATTTTGGGTGTGCATGGCCTGTGACAGCTATCTGCCATAGGTTCACGTCGATGGTGTCCAACCTCTTCGTGCCTGGTTACTGGGCCACGAGCAGCCGCATCTGGCGGTCGTACTCTAGCCACGCGCTTGGGAAGAACTGGCGGTTAGCAGTCAGGATCAACTGCTGGTACGCAATCAGTTCAGCAGTTCAGCAGTGCGGTGTAGGGCAGCAGCCGTGATAACAGACATGTATGTGGTCCATGCCTCGAGCCGGGTAGTTACATGTATAATTATCGTGAACCTTGCGACGCACCTGCTTCGCGTACGGTCATCCGACTCAACGATATTTAGCTGGCTATCGTTATTCGGGCTGTGCACCAGCCGGAATGTTGGGCCGGAAGTGTGCAAGAATTTCAGGCAACCAACTTGAAAAATCTACGAACTCCCCTCGCAAGATACGTTCTTGCACAGCCTTGGGCACAGCTGGTGCAGGTGGCTGATCGGGTGGGTTACAAGGGCTTGGCCTGGCGTAGTGGCGGCAGCAGCCGCATTGCCTTGGGTGAGGAGCGGCACAATGCTCTCCGATAATAATAAAATGGCGGCCGACAAAGCCGACTACACCTCGTCACGTAGATCTACGGGAGCGCAGAGATCCGTTGAGCCCGCGTCACCTGAGCTGGCGGAGGAGGCATTGGTGCAAGTCGGGCTTCTGGGCTCGCGAGCCGTGTCCGCACTGTCATGTTGCTGGTTCTCCTGGCCGGAGCAGACCTCACTACCAAGGGCTAGTTGTGCCAGCAAACGGTCCTGTAAAATACTTTTACTAAGTTTCCTTTCGGATTCAAGCCGCGCTGAGAAGGCTCGCCGCGGGGGCTTGGCAAGGCATTGCCTTGACAGTGTCGACAGTTAGGTCAGACATACTGAAGAAATACAGTGTCGAGGTGACACTCGGGCTGGCAGCAAAGCTACGAAAGGAAAAGAAACACTGCTGAAGCACGATCCGTTGTCTGGAAGAGCACAACAGGGCAAGCAAGATTTGTTTTTCTTTTCCGCAAAATGGGCTGGTGCCATTTGTGATTACGCAGCAAAACAAAGCGCATGACGTCAGTCTTGAATGCAGTACAAAGCAATGCAGTGCAGTGTGTGCGCTAGTTCGGATTGTTGCTAACAAGTACTAGCACAGCTAGTACACCATTAATTATAGCAATAAAAACTGCTTTATGGCAGTTTTCTAAAAAAAGTTATTGTGTTCTAGTCCATGGACCCCGTCTAAAAAGTAAGAAATTAACGAAATGTGATAGCCGAAAATTAAAATTTCACACAAAACCTCACAATAATCACGACACTTGAAGATCTTATAGTACGGCACTTGTTTATTCCGACACTTGTACTTGTACAAGTACATGGACTGCGCCAACATGCTTGCATGTGAAAGAGGACCACGAGGGGAAAAGGTCGTCTCGCATCCTGTGTGTGATTATTGTGAGGTTTTGTGTGAAATTTTAATTTTCGGCTATCACATTTCGTTAATTTCTTACTTTTTAGACGGGGTCCATGGACTAGAACACAATAACTTTTTTTAGAAAACTGCCATAAAGCAGTTTTTATTGCTATAATTTCTTTTGTTTTTTTGGCTCAAGGATATTATTATTATTATTATTTTATTTATTTTACTAGGGTGTTTCCCACAGACCTATGGTCTTCTTACGGGAGCCCCTATGTACTACATGTACGTGTATCATATCAAATTCAATACCGTATTATACGCATTGATGTGCAAGCCTTTTCTTGCGGAAAATGGAACTAGTCTGGCGTATGATGACAGATGTACACTATATTCAGGTTCTTCTGCCGGGGAATCATATGGGTAGTGCAGTGGCGGTGATAATAATAATAATAATAATAATATCTTTACCAGTTAATAATATCTTTATTAGGATGACCCGATACCTTTTTTATACGCAGGTCATTCTGTGGATGTTGCAGAATTTCATGACTCTGTCATAAAATTGTCTTGTCTTTCAGAAAATTCAGATGTCCACACCCTAAATCACATTTACATGAGAATTGTAACCAGGTGCGTGCCGCAGATGTTTTTGTTGATTCTGTGTTTATAATTGTAGTCATGGGTTGTCGTGATAAGGTCATCCGGCATCATATTGTAGTGAAATCGTAATCCTGTTGATGTCGATAAAACTTTTGGAAGCAGTTCAATGACTTCAAAGTGTTACAAGTCCACGATTGTCTAAAACAACACAGCAAAGTAGGAACAATAAACATGTATTAAAATGTAAACAAATACATTGCTGAGTCCGACACCTTGTTCCAACAACTACACTGATCCTGAGGATATAAGGGGCAAGGATATATGGTTGGAGGTACTGAGAGATAAACAAGGCACTCCATAATAATAAAATGTTACACGACTTTGGGGGAGTATGAATGATATCCAGTCAAACCCCCTTAGGACGAACATGAAGGGACCGATGGCATTTGCTCTGTGAGTTTGTCTTAACCCTATTTTATAACGAGTGAATACAATTATTTCTCCAATAGAGACACGAATAGATTTCTTCTAAAGCGAAAGATTCTAAGCCAGACCAAACCATTGACTCGTCTTTTATGAAACAAATGAGTCACTGAACCTTTCTTTAGGAACATGACGGCAACTGAAACAACAACAGAGAAAATACGATACATGTACAGCACATTCTTGCAGGTACAACAAACAGATTGCAGATCGTAATTCTTGCTCTACCGGCACGCAACTTTATTTGGGGCAGTGCAATCTCAGCGCTACTCACAAATCAAACAGCCCAGACTCGAGTAAACAAATCCAATCGTACGAGATTTTCACGAGACGAGACTGCACCCAGTAGGGAGGTTCTGCTCTACGTTTTGGGAACGCGACGCAAAGAATCACGCGAACTTTCTTCGCGTTCCCGTAACGTAAAGAAATGCTGTTCTGCTCTACGTTTCACCTAGAGAAGTCACGTGGAATGTGTACTGGGAATTTTCCCTTCCATATTTGGCAGTTTTCTGCATGCAGTTGATCGATACCCAGCAAATTTTCTCTGCGTGTGCCACAACGTAGAGAACCCCATCTCCGCGTAGAAATCTGGAGCCAAAACACGCGAAGCCGTAGACTCTAACCCAGACACCTGCTCTCTACGTGATTTCTCTACGTTTCACGTATAGCAGAACCTCCCTATTGGCTTGTTTCGTATGAAGCAAACAAGTCACTGAATGCATGAACCTCTCCATAATGGAGATTTTCCCTGATATGCGAATTTATCTTGCATACTAGTCCTGGGCCAATGCGTCCTTGAACCTTCCCCTACAGATTGGGAACTGCCAACGATGCTATGCCACTGCAAAATTCAGATTCTACCCTATGATCGGGGCACGGAATGCCGGAAGCAATCATGACCAGTGCCTTACTTGTAACGTACCAATGTACAATGAACATGAGTATTTCGACAACACATCTAAGCCTCAGCAGCAACATACAATGTAAGCCTTACCGTCAAGAAGGTGAACTCGCGTTCTTCGCACACTGTTGGCAAGGGCAAAGAGATACGAATGGATCTAAATCCGAATAAAATCAGCACACGTTTCCGTAAATGAAAGGGTGAGCATAAGCAAATGAATCGAAGGAAACTGGTCAACTCAGAGATCACTTGTCATTGAGTATTCCGTAAAAGGAGGCCTCGACAGCAGAAAAGCTAAATTTAGAAAAGAGATCCTGTCAGCTTTTCCATTATTTATTGTATTCCACCTAAAATCAGCACACTTTTCGTAAATGAAAGAGTCAACACAAGCAAATGAATCAAAGGGAACTGGTCAACTCACCTGTCATTGAGTAATATTCCGTGAAAAGAGGTCTCAGCAGAGCCGAAGCGAAATAAGCCAGGACACGAAATATCCGAAACAGCTCATGCAAGAAGCAGTTCCAAAGAAGGAAGTTCCTCGCGCATGCACATCCGAAAACGGACTGCATTGCATGCAACACAATGTCTGCCGTGCACGTGCACAGCACGCGGCTACCACCCGTTGGTAGATCTAATACCGAGCACCTTACGTAGAAACTTACGTAGCCTAAGTGAAGTACCGAGCACCTTACGTAGAAACTTACGTAGCATAGCGGTGTCGTTTTTTCTGCCATGTGAACACAATAATAGAAAAGCTGACAGGATCGCTTTTCTAAATAATTGCAAATTCGCAAAGAGGCAGAAGCTTGTCCCAATTATCTTGTTTGTGGTTAACAAACGCTCTAAGCATATCCTCAATTACTCTATTCATTCTCTCAGTCTGCCCATCGGTCTGTGGGTGATTGGCCGTACTAAACGACAAGGTGGTACCTAATTGATGAAACAATTCCCGGAAAAATTCAGAAGTAAATCTTGGGTCCCGATCACAAACAATAGTGGAACTCAAACCGTGTAATCTAAACACATTCTGGAGATACAAATCAGCAGAACCCTAAGCGTCAATTTTGGAAGTCGTGGGGACTAAATGGACACATTTTGTAAGCCGGTCAACAAATGTATAAATTGCATCAAAGCCCTGAGGGGTCTGGGGTAAGCCAACGATAAAGTCCATGGAAATATCTTTCCAGG
Organism: Sycon ciliatum; assembly: GCF_964019385.1. Classification (NCBI taxonomy): domain Eukaryota; kingdom Metazoa; phylum Porifera; class Calcarea; order Leucosolenida; family Sycettidae; genus Sycon; species Sycon ciliatum. The sequence goes on from NC_088644.1 coordinate 23,765,418, forward strand.
GGGTGTCTGGTACTGAAAGCGATTGCAGCAAACCGGATCTAGGCAACCCACCCTTAGTGCGCTGACATATGCCGCAAGATTTAACAAATTTCTTCACGTCAAGGCCCATCTTGGGCCAATAGAAGAATTGACGAAGCCGGAAATATGTACGATCCCGTCCCTGATGGCCTGCCGTAACACAGTCGTGGTACTCCTGCAGGAGCTGAAGCCTTACTGCACACTTGGGTACACACAAGCGATTGTTTGGGGCTGCACGGAGGTATAGGTACCTGGACTCTTCATCCCAATAGTACCGCTCGTGTAGATTATCAGAGGAATCGCCGCGCAGCCGCTGAATTATTGGGGAAAGCTGTTCGTCATTCTGATATGCTTCCGAAATCATCTCAGCAACATTATCACTCAGTTCCAAAGCAAACTCAATCGTATTCAAATGGGGTGCTGGTAGGATGGGTGGGCAATCCTTTTCCTCAACTACATTGCCAATTGCCGACCCGCGCAGATCAGGGCGGCGGGATAACGCATCAGCCATATTTTCCTTGCCGGGTTTGTGATTAACTGTGAAGTCATAGTCTGCAAGAAATTCAACCCATCTAGCTTCGCGCTTGTGCTCAAGTAGACTACGGCCATGCTGTCACTGAACACTTCAAAATGCTGGAATAGATAAATTCTCCAGGATCGCAGTGCAAACACCACCGCCAGGGTTTCGCGTTCTGCAGCAGTGTAATTTCGCTCCGCTTGTGACAGCTTACGACTGGCATATGCCACAGGATGCCAAGCACTATCGTTTTCCCCCTGCTATTGCAAAATCACTTGCGTCTGTTGCAACTCTGAAAGGCTTCTGCACGCTTGCTAGTTTCAACAGCGGTGCACTCAACAAGGCCTGTCTCAGGGATTCGAATGCATGCTGACGGGGGCCACTCCATTCGAACCTGGCATGTTTGCCAGTGATCTCCTCTAATGGCCGCGATATAGTAGAGTAGTGCTCAATAAATCTTCTAAAGTAGTTCGCAAAACCAAGGAACTGTCTCACCTCCGTAACTGTCGTCAGTGGCTGCCATTCCCTCACTGCTTTAAGCTTCTTTGGATCTGGAGCGATACATTCACCGTCGATGCGATGCCCTAGAAACAGAACATCCTTGACACCAAACTCACATTTCGACTGCTTACAGAATAGCCTATTTTTCCGGAGCGTCTCAAGAACTGTCTGGATATGTTCAAGATGATCTTGCCAGGATTTGCTGAAGATAAGAATATCATCCAGAAACACTACCACAAACCGCCGTAAGTACGGTTGGAGAATACTGTTCATCAGTGACTGAAACGTGGCAGGGGCGTTAGTTAATCCAAAGCCCATGACCCGGAACTGGAAATGACCGAAGGGAGTATTGATAGCCGTCTTAGGTACATCTTCCTGACGGATCCTAAGCTGTATCCCGAGCGTAAATCCAGCTTACTGAAGTATGAGCTCCCTTGAATGGTATCAAACAGGTCATCAATGTTTGGGAGGCAAGCTTTGTTTTTGATGGTGATCCTGTTCAAATTCCGCCAATCACAAACCATGCGCAATGAGCCATCAGACTTTTTAACGAAAAAGACTGGGGCACCGTATGGTGACTTGCTGGGTTCGATGAAGCCCTTGCGGAGGAGTTCCGTGAGCTGGGCTTGCAATTCATCCATCTCGGGTTTGGGGAGACGGTAGGCAGCCCGTGATGGAGGAACGGCACCCTCCTCAGTCACAATCTCATGGTCGACATCCCTCTCTGGCGGAAGCTCGGTCGGCAGGTCGTCTGGAAAGATGTCCGAGTACCGCCGCAGAAGGTTAGCCAGTTGCTCTTGATGATCTGGGTGTTGTCTGGCGGCTGATGGCTTGCTGTCCTCCTCCTCGTCGTCAGTAGCGTTGACCCACGCCAGGATTCCCTGCGCGCCTTTCCTCAACTCGCGGCGAGCCTGGGAACCAGATATGAGCATGCTCTCAATTGGCGGCGACTCCTGATGCTCCGTATCACTATTTTGGCCGGAAGGGGGTTTAGCAACGAGCGGCTCTCCGTTCAGTTTGACTTCGTTGGTCTGAAAGTTGATATCCGGATTGTGTCTGGTCAGCCATGGCTTGCCCAGGATAGCATCATAGCGGCTCAACGGAAAAACTGTGAAAGATTGGGTGTCGCTGAAGTCTTTCACGATAACCTTTACCGGACCGGTCCTCTGCAGTCCCGATGATGTCGATGAGCCATCAGCCAGGGTTACCTTCAGTGTTTCGTCCTTGCTCTCCGTAACAAGGCCGTTTCTTTGCACGAAAGCTTCCGATATGAAGTCGTGCGTCGATCCCGAGTCAATAAGCATAATTGCCCGGCGGCCGTTGATCCTGCCCTCAACACGGAGAAGGTCATGCTCCAAAGGAAGCTCCGTGTCCTGTACTGCGAGATCAACGTTGCTGACATGGGATTCCTGTTCGGCAACATCTTCCGAATCAGCTTGCAGCGTCGGTTCTTCCAGCTCTAGTACGCTGTAACGGTTGCGTATGTCAACCGGGTAATCGTTGGGTGCTTTCCGCTTGGTCGCCAGCGAGCGCACGCCATTCTTCACTGGCGACCAGCGTTTGGGTGTTGATTGCTGGGACAATCCCGAGCTAGGTGACCTGGCTTCCGACAAGCAAAGCATCCACCCTGCCGACTCAGGTGACGCCTCAGATCAGTGGGGTGCTCTCGCAGCACCCGGGTCTTGACAGATGGGTGCAGTCCATTTACGAACAGCAGTCCTCGGGTCAACTCGTCGATCTCGGGCACTTGTAGGCTTAGACGTGAGAACTCGGTGACATAGCTCTCCAAGCTTGAGTGCTGCCTGACAGTGAAGAGATCCAGTCGCACCCGCTCTTGATGATGCAACGGACCGTACACCTTGGCGAGGGCTTCACGCAGCGCTGGCCACGTCGAGAACTCCACACCCGTATCCAACGATGCGATGAGCCATAGCTTGGCGTTGCCGCTCAGGGAGCCCGCTGCGTAATCCACCATCACCGATGAGTCGGTGATTCCCAGTGACCGAATCGCCAGCTCAATGGAGAAAGCCCACTCCTTGAACTGCGAGGGCTTGCCATCGAAGATCGGCGGCTCCAGACTTGGAGCATTGGACCCGCCTGCCAGGCTCACAAAGTGGATCAATTCCTTCATTCGCGGCAGGGAAGTTGACACCAAGTGGGGGTCTACAGTGAGCAAGAAGAGATCCATCCACCGTGGTGTCCCGCAAGGCTCCTCGATGTCTCCCGTCGTTTGGCTTCTGTATATGGCGCCCATCTTCGATGACCTAAAGCTGCCCAACCTAGCAAAGCACTGTGCGGACTTTATGCCTTTCTTGTATGCTGACGACATCGCTATTGCTGTCTCCAGCCGTCTGGTCGAGGCTCTCCAATCTGTCACTCAGGATCTGTTGAACCATGTTGCCGACTTCTGCCGGCGCAGCTGTATCACCCTGAATGGCTCAAAATCTGTGCAGGTTGTGATATCGACTTCATATGCCATCCGCTTTGCTGCCATCCCGCAGACCTTGAACGGCACACCTATCCCTTCAGCTGATTCAGCTCGCTTCCTCGGTATATTGGTCAACTCAACGATGAGTTTTAAGGAACAGTGCCTCGCTGCACGCCGTCGCATTGAACAACGCCTTCGAATCGTGCGAGCTACGAGTGGCCATAGCTGGGGCCTCAATCAGCAAAACACCACTCGGCTTGTCAACCAGTACGTGCTCTCTTCTGGTCTGTACGGGGCACCAGCCTACTATGGTCTTGCCACCAAGCAAGGTCAGCATCATCTTGATGTTGCCTACAATAGCTGCCTCCACCTCTCCACTGGGTGCACGAAGACAACACCTACGAATCAACTACGTGAAATAGCTGGTGCACCAACTATCCAGCTGTAAGTCGCGCGCCAGGCGGCCTGTATAGCTAACATCGCGAAGCCCCATAGTGCTCCTACGCCAGCTAGTGCCGTGTTGCAGTCAACATACCCTGTTCGGATCCACAACACCAAGGAGACATGGAGACAAATGGCAGAGCGGCATCTTCCACCATCCCCTGCACCTTTGCCATCCCATCCTCCACCCTGGTCCTCCGTTCCGAACCTATCTGTTTTCAAGTTCGCTTGCACCCGGTCTGACCCTCCTACTGTACGACTTGTAGAGGCACTAGCATGCCTGGAGGAAGCCTATCGCTCCTGTTGTTCCTCGCGGCGTCTAGACATTTTGGACAGATGGCAGTGTCTCTGACACCAACGCTGGTGGAGGTGGTTTTCTTGTCATGGAAACCACTGCAACCCAGCGGTCAGAGATACTGTCTGGGTGTCTACCAGCTGGCGCTGTCGCAACATCCTTCACTGCCGAAGTAGCGGCAGCAGCAGCTGGCCTGAGGGCAGTCTACGACCTTACCACCATGGAGACGGACGTTGTGCTGGTCACTGACAGCCTCTCCCTCGTAGATGCCCTCCGTGGAGACCCATACAGGATCAGCCCAGACACCATCGCTGCGTTCGATGCTCTGACAGAGGTTGCTCGGAAGGCGCATTCCATCAACCTTGTCTGGATCAGCAGCCACTGCGGTGTTGCTCTCAATGACAAGGCGGATCGCCTTGCGCGGAATGGAACACAGTGTGTACAGGCCCAGGTTCAGCTACCTATCCAAGCTGCCAAGGCTTCAATTCGGTCTGCAACCGCATACCCCCGGCCATTGCTCAACACCAGCAAGTTCCGCAGCCCTTCGTCCCGGCATGAGACCACCATCCTCAATCAACTCCTCACTGGCCACTGCAGCCTGCTGAACAAGTACTTGTTCCAGATTGAGGCGGCACCTTCACCCGATTGCACTCACTGTCCTGGAACAGTTGATGATGATGCCCACCTCCTGCTAGCTTGCCCTGCCAGACACAGCAGTCGAGCAGCTACACGTCTATGTACCTTCACGTCAGTCAGGGAAGCAATTCTCACACAACCATCAGAAGCTATCCAGTCCTTGCAACTGGAGAAACTGATCTAAGTTTCTACTACATGTACACTGTACTCTCAGTCTCACAGTCATTTTATTATGACTTGTAGTTACCGAAGACTGAGAAGAAGAAGGACGCACCCAACAAGTGCAAATCGTTGGATCCGTTGGTGTCTGTAGCACATGCTCATGTGGCGTCCCGCAGGGTTCCGTTCTCGGACCCGTGCCTTTCAACATCTACACCAGGGCATATGCCTACCATTGCCAGCCCGTCCCTCTCAGTGCAGTTTGCTGACGACATTGCTCGCACGTTCAGCCACCCTGATTGTCATGAAGTATTGTGAGTTCCCACAAAGTCTACAACCGAGATTTCTAACCACCTCCAGGAACGGAATCTAATCCTGAACACTAGCAAAAGCCATGTCCTGCGAATTCCCGGCCACGACATTACTGTCAAATGCCGTAGAAACTCGCTACCAGAACGGCAGTAGTCCCCCATGCGAAGTACCTGGGCATCACGATAGATGAGCACGTTAACAATGCTGTAAAGAAGGTCTCCCAGAGGGTGGGAGCACTCTGGAGAGTCCGCCGTTGCCTTACAAGAAGGTCCAGAGAACAGTACGTGAAATCCGTTGTGATGCCAGATTTGCTCTCCGGGTCCGTGGCGTTCTCTGCATGGTTGCCTTCGACAAGACCAGCGGAGCCGCCTTAAGGTCCAACAAAACCGTGCGGCACCCGCCTTATTCGGCCTGCCACCTCGCACAAGCGCCCAACCTCTGCTTGCTCGTCTGCAGCTGCATGGCATCTGAGAGGTCCACAAGCAAAATACCCTTGTTATGATCTGGCGTTGGTCGAATGGACGGGCAAGCAATGCACTGCAAGCCCTTCTGGAGCGTCCCAGTACTCGCACAACGCGCGCGCAACGCAGCTTGGGTCTTCGGTTGCCCGAATCTGCGTCCAAAGCCGGCCATGACCGTTCAACCGCTCGCGGGTCCATTTTATGGAACACCCTGCCATCCGACGTGCGTGGTATTACCCAGTAGACCTACCACCAGTTCAAACACGCCTGCCTCCCGCGTTCTGTCTTGCTAGCAGTAGCACCCACTACTGAACACTATACTAATATTATGACTGTAGATCTACCTTTGAACGTTTGCGGTAGTCCACAGTAGATCTACCAGTCGTGTACATGGTGTACGTGTGTTGTCTACCGCCTCCCCTTTGTTTTGTTCTAATGTTGTTCATTGACTGAGCGTTCTTTGCTTTGTACTACACCCTTGCTATCATGTTTAGGCTATTTTCCACAGCCAACTCAAGATCAACTAACAGTTAATGAGGAGTGGACTCACCGAAACACTGTGTATTGAGCAGGGACTGGTGCATTCTTGCAGCGTAATGCAGGTTTGCTGAATGATCCACACAGGATCATTACTAGGAGAGAGAGAGAGAGAGAGAGAGAGAGAGAGAGAGAGAGAGAGAGAGAGAGAGAGAGAGAGAGAGAGAGAGAGAGAGAGAGAGAGAGAGAGAGAGAGAGAGAGAGAGAGAGAGAGAGAGAGAGAGAGAGAGAGAGAGAGAGAGAGAGAGAGAGAGAGAGAGAGAGAGAGAGAGAGAGAGAGAGAGAGAGAGAGAGAGAGAGAGAGAGAGAGAGAGAGAGAGAGAGAGAGAGAGAGAGAGAGAGAGAGAGAGAGAGAGAGAGAGAGGAAGCTGGGTTGCAACTCCGAGTTTCACGTAGCCACCATTATCAGGGAAGAGAGAGAGAAGTTGTTATTTTGCAACTCCGAGTATCAAGTAGTCACGATCATCAGGCAACTTGCAACTTCGACTTTCACGTAGGCAACCTCTGTCTCTCTCTCTGCCTCTGTCTCTCTCAAACAATAATGAATCAGCATGCATTGGACTTGCATTCCACTTACCCAGACACGAAAACACAACAGCATGAGCAGAGGCTACACCACCACATACCACCCCACACGGCACTAAAATCCGAGTCCGAAATGTTAGTTGCAACCCCACTCCTGTGTGAGAGGTGTTGTTGGCTTGCTGCTGCTTCCATAATGAATGATTATGTAGTATAATTGTCTCATAGATAAGAGGAAGATCATACCTAAAGGCTTCAACACTAGAGGCACTAACTGACCTATGTGAGCAGGCTAGAGGGGGGGGGGGGGAGGCAGGGCAGAACTGAAGCTACCTGCAAGTTGTCATTACAAATAACAGCTATTGCTAAAGTTTGTTTTCAACAACAACAACAACAACTGCGTGAGAATAAAAGAGTTCAAACTGCAGGACAATGAAAACAATGGAGTGCAATGGCCGCTAAATATTCCTACTAGCTTGTAAATCTACACTAAATTGACCTAAATTCTACCTTAACCATAAAAAAAACTTGATGAAGAGACGGAAAAGAATGGGAGGGTAATAACGGAAACACGTGTTCACAGAAGGAGAATGGAGGAGGCGGATTGCGCAATGATACTGACAATCTTGTGTGGGCGGGCGGCTTTCGCACGAGAGCAAAGAATATTTTTTAGTCTCAAAATAGGTATAGGAGTATGCTTTGCAGATTGGCTGCTAACATAATTTTACTCTACTAGTTATAATAAAGTGTCCTGGCTGGCAGGAGGGGAACACTCATCATTTCACTCATCTATACTGAGTCGTCAATATGTCGTCAATGAGTTGGCAACAGGCAATTCTAGCAGTATGATCATATCAAGTTAGCGCCGGCAACTGGTTGCCTGACTGGCAGCACTGACGTCCAGGCAGATAGCGATACCAGTGCGTGTGTACCTTTGTAGCTCCATCCCTCCGGTTTGTGAAGCAGAGGGACAGCATGTGTAATGGAACTCCGGGCGGCTTTGGCAAGGCAATAGCGCAGCTGTGAGCGAAATGCTCTTCTTGTTGTGTATAGTCACAATCAGTATCCACAGGGCCACACAACATACACACACACACACGTGCACACACACACACATGCACGCACATACACAAATGTGCATGCATGCTAACACACACACACTAACACACACACACACACACACACACACACACACACACACACACACACACACACACACACACACACACACACACATACACACACACACACACACACACACACACACACACACACACACACGCGCGCACCGGCAAGAAGACAATATCATAAATAGGTTGCTCCGTGATGTGGCATCATAGCCGTCTCGGTCGGCATCTGACCTAGTTGCGACTGGCCATAGCCGACATTAAAGCGGTTGCTGTCCAGCGTTGCATCAATCATCATTGGTTGAAGGCTACCAGCGGCACCGACTCCAGCTCCCATGTCCATTTGCATGGCGGCTGCGGAAGTCTGGTCAGCGCTGCCACCCATACCGGACACAAGGCTGTCCTGCATGTTGGACGGAGACGAGTAGCCCGACCCGGCGAAACGATTCTGCGACACAGCACCGCCTATCTGACTGGACATGAATGGCTGCTGCTGTTGTTGCTGTGCATGGTGTTGTGCATGGTGTTGTGCTTGTGACAAGCCAGCGGCAGCACCGCCGCCGCTGGGAATTTCACCCGGCTGATACACACTCTGCTGCAGCTGCTGCTGTTGTTGCTGCATTCGGCCCTGCAAACTGCCGCCGCCACCACCGCCTGGCACGTAGCCGGGGTGAAGATCGTGCTGGCCTTGCGCCGCCGCCGACAGTCCCCCTCCCAGCGACATGTCCTGTAGGCCGTACGCGGAGTCGCCCGATGCATCTCTCATGTGCGCTGTCATCACGTTGCCACCCGACGTGCCAGGTGATGCTACGCCGGACGAGTACTGCCAGGATTGATTGCTTGGCGAGCCCATGAACGCACCGAGACCGGGACTGGTCGACTGCCTCATCCGCTGCACACCTCTCTGGCGCTGCTGCTGTTGCTGTTGTTGAACTTCTTCTAGGCGTTTTGCATCCTCAAGACGCTTCTGCTGGAGCAGTTTCTGGTTCACGGCCATGGATTGGCCTGCAGCAACACCACGAGGGTCTAGCATGCTAGCGGCACGGGCACGCGTCTCACCGCTGTTGGGGTATGAGGTGTGCATGTGAGGCGCCGAGAACTGATGACTGTGGACAATGTCGCTCAGCGCTCGCGCATCCTGCGTGGGCGTGAAGAACGGTGTGGCCTGCTGCTGCGGCTGGTGAAAACTGCCGCCTCTACCCCGACTATCATGCTCTTGACCAGGATTGTTCCAGTTAGTCTCACCCAGCATGTGACTAAGAGATGACACAAGATATCAAGGACACACACGCACACGTAGAGTTTGAGAACCTCACCTAAATCCCTAATGCTTCTGTCTCTCAAACTTACTGAGTAGAGGGGTTCAGAGACTCGTTTGTCTTGTACGAGACGAGTCAATGGATCAGGGGTCTGGGTTAGAATTCCGTAAAGATCCCGTAGATCGGATTCGTTGACACGAGTCCGGGCTGTTACCATGGAAATCAAAGCGCACCTTGTTCGCGAGTCACTTAACCTCTTATGCATTACACAATTCATACACGAAGTGAAATCGATTTCATTTCGAGTACGGGTTCGCAACCAGTCACCGACCCTCCCTGATACTTGTTCCCAAGAGACCTAGCTTTGCATCCTACGTACTTTTTGGTGTTTTCATGCACCTTCACCCATCAAGGCGCTTGGTGGCACTAACAAGGTACATTTCTGAGTGCAATACATGTTCACATACTGCGTATGTATGGTATTAGTGGGGCCGCAGGAGTCAACTTTGGATAAGAAGTACCTCAAATACTACGCACTTTTTCCCACTTCCCGAGGGTGTACGTCTTATCCCAGTTCCACTGTATCTCAACGTGTTGGGCATCATAACCACTGTAAGGCGTGAAGTGCGGCTGAGCGGAGGAGAGGTTATTAGCAATAGACCAATCCCGAAAAGATTGTCTGGGTTCGTGAAAGGGGGCACGCGTGCAAGCCAGCTCATGTGAAGTGCATCGTTTTGTATTCAGTTTGTGTGTGTCAGCTCGTGGCGGAGGAGAGAGAGACTTTTGCTCGCCGAGCTGAAGCTAAAGGATTTGATGGAGTCCTGCCAGCAGCTAGTCAAAGGACCTTCGGTACCTTAGGCAGGCCCTGATGGAGTTTGGAGGCCATCTAGCTCTCGGTGAGGAGAGAAACATTCGCGTGGCGATCGACTCTCCGTAAAAAATACAAGCTACATAGCGCCGACATACTGCAACAGCTAAGATTTCAACTAACTTCTCGATCTGCTGCTTCACAAAGTTCAACTATTTACAAGTCCTGACTGTTGTAGTCTGAAGCTGGAGTCTCATCGCCCACCTACAGGTAGCTTTTGGAGCTGATGGATTTCCCGACTTGGACTCCTTCCGCAAACTCTCGCAACAGTACTATAGTGTATGCTGTGTTCCCGCACGCTCGTGTCGACATGTCACCTACTGCGACATGTCACCCACTGCACATGTACCGGATTGCGGAGGCGGAAGAGCTTGACGAACTCCGCTGACTCCAGGTTGCCGAAATACCGCCGTCGTCTTCGTTCTTATCGCTGGAGACATTCTCCCCTTCCAGGACCTGCGCATAGTTGTCGTCCCGGGGGTAGAGACTATGTTGTCTTTCGAAATAGTTCTTCATCAAGCTCGCGCGAATGATGATTCTCATCATGAACTCGTTCCGACGGTGTGACATGGCGATGGTCTTTGGCGGGGCACTGGCTTGGCGAAAACGCAATCTTCTTGCGCAGTACAACATTGATCGGCTGCAGATGAGTACAGTCACTTCGTGGTTGGTCCTATAGGAGGGCAGCTGCCAGGAAAGAGGCAGGACTCATCGAAGACGAAGCGCTCGCAACAAACAATAGCGCTCGAAATATCTCGTAAGATTTAGGGCCTATCGCTTTGATCCATAGCGCTCACAGCTTTGCCTACTTCATCAAGGTGAGCTCTACATGTTCGTTGACCTCTTCACACTACACAGAAGAGCGAAACAAGGATTATGGATTAGCATTTCGACTCCAACAGGAGAACATTATCAGTGCGAGGGAGAAACCCACACAGAGATTTGCTTTCTGTCGGATCGTCTCTCTTGCATGCAACTAACGAGAAGATCGTGTACTTACCCCCGCATTCACACGCAAACTATCAAACATATCCTGGGCTGCATGCTGATCAGGTAGTGCCATGTATGTGTTTTACCGTGTACTCTCAGGTGACATGCCCCCTTTCGAACCCAGACAATCTTTTCGGGATTGGTCTATTGATTATCCTGATCCTGTGGCGGGGTTTGAACATGATACCCTCAGCACTACAAACTATGCCCACTTGTGCCCCTGCTCACATGGCATGCCACTTTTCCACATGTCATGAACAGCATAGAGTCTTGCAATACACTGGAGTATGTCACAAGGGTGTTGTCACGGGAACAGCCAACCACTGTCCAGCCCAAGCTGGCTATATATGGCCCCACCAGTAAGTATTGCCTTGCTGAACGACAGGTTGTCTGGTGCGGATTGCTGATCCTACTGGACGCAGTTCCTCATGCAGCACAGCAAAAAAACCATTCGACATCAGAACACAATAGGAACTGATGCAAACTACCGCATCCCTACCTGCAGGCGAATGACATCATCACACATGCTTACGAAGCCACTCCATGCAAACCACTTCAACTGATGACATCATTCTGACGGATGACATCATCGGGTATGCTTAGTACAGAGTATCAGTTCCCGTGCTAGTTGCCGCATTCAGCACAAATCCACTGACGCTGATATATTCCACAACCTCCATACACTAGTGGAGTGTTTACTATTATTATACCTGGGGCGTGTAGGCCTGCTCAGCTTCCAAATTCATGAAGCAGATAGGACAAACAGCACGTACAGGTCACATGTGTGATCACTGCCACACAAATACTCTCCATCTGTGCACTGGAGTGTAGCGGAAAATAGCATGACCCAGCAATGGCTATGCACTGGCCATGTGATCAGGAAAAAAAGGTGAGAATATCTGCAGGAACGTGCAAACTGGTTGTGCCCTGGCGCACAGAAAATCACTTCCCAAGTGCATTCATAGAAGTGGTGTACTTCAGGCCACTAGCTGCCGCCATTCATCAGCGAATGGCATTGCAGTATTTGCCCTACAAGCCATGCAACACACCCCTGTACAATATTCAATATCCGTTACAACTAATACAAGCCTGGTCTGGGAAGCTGAGTAATGCAGTTACTGGTGTACCAAGGGACATTTTATGCGTCGGGCAATGGGGAAGTTTTTTGGGTCTAAAGATGTAAATTGAATCTAACTGTTATACACAACATAACTATGCATTCTTCTTTTGAAACGTTTCTTCCTGCAGACTTGCCACACGTGCCGCTAAACATACGCGTTGGGAGTTGCAGCACCTGCACTTATGGAAATGAGGACTATTTCTTCACACACCAGGTGGCATAACTCCATGGATCTTCCTGGCCTTATCCATCCATCCCCCCCCCCTTTCCCTCTCTCTCCCTCTCTCTCTCTCTCTCTCTCTCTCTCTCTCTCTCTCTCTCTCTCTCTCTCTCTCTCTCTCCCTCTCACTCACTCTCTCTCTCTCTCTCTCTCTCTCTCTCTCTCTCTCTCTCTCTCTCTCTCTCTCTCTCGCTCTCTCACTCTCTCTCTCTCTCTCTCTCTCTCTCTCACCTCTCTCTCTCTCTCTCTCTCTCTCTCTCTCTCTCTCTCTCTCTCTCTCTCTCTCTCTCTCTCTCTCTCTCTCTCTCTCTCTCTCTCTCTCTCTCTCTCTCCCGAGGCTCCCCCCCCCCACCACCACCACCTGCACCACTGTCTTCTCACTCACTCCTGTCACCGTGTGTGTGTGTGCGTGTGTGTGCTTATGTGCCTGGGCTCTCGTCAAAGCCTAGTGAACCCCTGGGCATCCTCTGTCAAAAAGACAATAATTGAGGCTGAACAATGCCACCAAGGCCACGCATGGTGCACTAGTACAAACCTGGGCAGCTACACGCAGCTACACGCAGCCATCGCCCACCAATAGCCCCACTGACCAATGTCTATATCAAGTTACTGTATTTGTTATTATTTATTCATATTTTAATAGGGCAGTCCCATAATAGGGCAGTCCCATATGTATTTGCCAGAGTCTAGTGCATACTTTAGATGTACTATAATTATCAATCCCAAAATCTCAGGTGCGCCCTATGCTCAGGATATGAAAATGCGCGTACGTATACATGTACTTCGAAATGTAATGCAATGCATCAAATTGTTGAGAAGTTTGCCACCGCTCAGCCTGGGCAAGCCATATGTGTGCATGACTTTTCCAGTGTCTACAGCTACACTGCTGATGCATGATGCATGTGAGACCCCCCCTGTAGCATATGCATTATACACATGTACATATTAGTGTTAGTGGACAGTATAGCGTAACTTGTAGTTCCTTGGTCTTTCTCTTTGTACAAATTAGTAATCTTGTGGTAAATTCTGACAATGGTCACACTAAGGTACTGTCTTTACGATCGACAATGCTCTGAAATCCAGCCTGCGCGTTATACTCCAGATACACCTTAAATTGCCAAAATCGTTACTAAAGGGGGGGGGGGGGTGCGCATTATACTCAGGTGTGTCTTATACTCCCGAAATGCGGTAACTCTTGAACTGATTGCCAACCTTTGGTTTGAGTCTGACTTCAATGTGTCGGTGGTGAATTGTGTGGCTGCAGCATGCACAGGAATATCTCAGGATCAAATAACAATGTGCTGCGTGCTATATTGACTTTACTGATTGCAGTACTGGTTTAGGAATCCTCCACGTCCACCCACCCCCTCCGTTTTTTCCCCTTTCTCCTCTGTTTCATTTCATTTCTCTTTTTCAGTCGTCCCTCTTGATATTTGTACGTTGTACTGTTGAGGCAATGAACTTAAATAGTATAACATTACTAAGCCGTCAACTCCCTCAACTGATGACAACTAAACCATGATAGAATAGATTCTTGGTTAGAAGGAAACAAATCAGTATACGCAGCACAGAAGACATAATAGCTTTGTCTGGGCCTTTCGTACCAGTGCCGGTTATAAGGACTTGCTTGCTGCCGTGTTAATGACCATCGTATTCGACTTGAAACTATTGGTACGAAAGCCCTAGTCGAAACTACTTACAGTCAACTTTGCGTATAACGACACTCGGCGGGGCATCAGAGAAGTGTCCTTATTCGCGAAGTGTCGTTATACCCGAAGTCTCATTATAATTATGTATCACAGTTACATGGGACTTTGCTCTGGGCATGGAAATTCTGTCGTTATTTACGAATTGTCGTTATATCCGCAGTCGTTATTAGCGAATTTGACTGTATATGGCTTCTGTGCTCCGTGTGTTAAACTATGATAGCTTTTACTTTGTACTTTTCAAATAATTTTAATTACAAAGGCCTGGCTTGTTCTTGCAAGCTTGTCACCGAATACTCCCATCATGTTGTAACAGTTTTGTAACAGTTTTACACCATCTAATCAGTCTAACAAGAATGTGCCTTTACGAGATTTTGCGTAGGTAAAGGCCATACTTTTTATTGATCATTTTTGAAATCCAGAAACGGCCATACTTTTTTTTGTTGATATACAAATAATTCGCCATTTCCTGTACTGACAGAATTTGCCTTTGCAGTGATTACTTATGCACTTTCCTAGGTATTGGCTTGGCTTTTCTGGATAGTGTTCAGAACACTATTAGATAAAAAATTCATTCCAGGACTTATCAGTTCATCACTTTCTTGCTTTTACTGGTAAATTTTAAGTAAGTTGCGTGTTGTGCCAGTGCATAACAGTGCATAACAGTGCCCAAATTTGTAGCACTCACTTGATGTAGTTTGCCTTTCCCTCTCTTTTCAAAGCTTCCTCCCATCCTGGTCCCAGTGCTCGATCACCAACATCCAGGCTGCCCTGCTGTGTGGCCATGGGCAGCTCACCCACCCTGGCTGACTGCGTTCCGTACAGAGACTGGGCAGGCAGGGACACTGAGCGACTGTGTCCAACGTGAGCACCATGCCCGTGGACACCACGCAGCTCGACCGCCGAACCAATATCCTGCTGCTGCTGTTGCATGTTCGAGTCCATGCTGTTATCCCTGCTGTGCTGTGCTGAGCTCAGCGAGACCGTGTTGCCACTGTTCGAGTTGCTCGCCATAGCATTGGTGCTCTGCGGACGAAAGAAGGAGCTGGGCAGATCCCTATCCTTCATGGGGACACTGCGCTGTTTAGCTGGATTGACCAAGGCCTCGAACAACGCGTGCATCTCCTGCTCGGAATCCTGTCGCATGTGTACAACGCTGCTGGTCGCTTGAGCCTCTCCACCGCTGGCCAGAAGCGATCCATTCTGGCTGGCTAACCTGCCCTCCATCAGCGCAGTAAGGGCGGCCAGCTATGAGAGTTGGTTTGGGGAGACGATATTTGTTTGAGGTTCAGGCTCGGCAGCCTTCCCTAGGCTACGCTACTGGTGTCGTGATGCACTGATGGGCTTGAAGCTGGTAGTGCTGCTGAGTGCAGCTACAGAACGACAAGCAAATCTACCCAAAAACGAATTTCCTATGCGCCTCGATCCAAGCCGTGCTGTTGCCAGTTTTGGCAGGGGATTCTTGGCAATGATGTGTTGAACAGCACAGGGACACATGTATGTACATGATGCAGCAGTACAGTCAGTAGCAACACTCAACAGCCTGCATTGCTATCAAGTATCATCAGTGGCCATGGATCGGCAGTCGGTACGGATACTTCTGCAACTCGTCAATGCCAAATGCCTGGACTTGTACAATCATGCATTGTGATGACTCGCGCAGTAGCTTTGTAACATTCTCACTCTTCTCTCAAGTCACATGTCGGCACCTGATCGACGTCAGTACTGGGACTTGGTGGCAAACACGAGAAACTCCCCATGCATCAGATGCACTGAAGGCGCTAGCAAACAAGGAAGGACTCACTTACATAGACGCTGCGTCGATCCAGCTAGGACAACACACATGATAACAAGGCAGGTCCGCTGAATCGCTGATATGCATATGATGAGTGATGTACAGGGGCACGTGCAGGTCCGCCATGCCATGGGTAAGTCTGTAGTACTACACAGTACAGCCCCAGACTGCCCAGTACATACAGCGCTGGCAACTGAAATCCGACCCCTGAGTGGTGGGTTCACGATCGCGGTCGTCGCGATGTGAGCGCATCGCTCAGGGGGGAGTGTCGGATTTCAGTTGCCAGCTACTGTCTACACTGTCTGTACATGTGTAGACAGTAGATCTACGTCGTGTGCGCTGCTAGTACATACGTGTAGTAGCACTAGTACTACTACTGTACTTAGTAGTAGCAGTAGCAGTAGCGCGCTGCAACTGTGCAAGACTTAGTGCAAGCCGGACTGCCACTACTCACTAGTCTACCAGTACCATGGCCTACGGGCACTAGCACTGCACTGGTGTGACCAACGTGTTCACGGACGGACTCTGTGGTCGCACCATGTCGCACCATGTCGCACCATGTCGATTTTACGGTACAGGTAAACTACTATGGTATAGTGAGGTTTTGCATTCCGAAATTCGGCAAAAAGATTCGGCACGCGGGAGCGAGGTCGAAAATGCACACGAAGATTCGGCATGTTTGTTCGGAAAAAGCTCACTTTGCCGAAAATATTTTTCGGATGAATCTTCTTGTAGAAGAGCGCTAGCGCGTGATTTATTCAAAGAGGTTTCTTATCTCAGCATCGCTTCGCCTCCGTCTTTGGCGACATCAGCATCGTCAGCTACCTCTGATTGCTCCTCTCCACTGCCTGTCTACTCTCTTTCGCCTGGAGTATCCTCACCGTCATCTGTGTGGCTGAAAAGACTATGGCGATACGCATAAAATTTGACTTGGCCATGGAGTTGGTTTTTCTGAGGCGACAGGGGAGGCAGGTTTGGCCCTCGACTCTTTGGGCGATCAAAGTTCGTTGGAATCAGCAAGAAAAGGAGCACGGGACAGGACATTGCTGATGCTGGGGCTCACGAAATGAAAACACATCATTTTCGACTTGCAAAACAAACGTTGGTGCGAAAATTCGGCATTTTGATGTTCGACAAATGACCGAAGAATGCCGAACCGAAATTCGGAATGCAAAACCTCACTATTATTACTGTTATAATCATAACCCAATAGTAGTAGTAGTAGTAGATTTTATTATTTTACTAGGGGAGTCCCAACAGGCGTTGCCTTTTTACTGGGAACCCTAGGTGAATTTTTACCATGTTTACATACAGAGTAAGAGACGGGGCCTGACGGCAGTCAGTGGGAAGAGCATTCCATCTGTCTGCCGCCAGGAAAGAAATAGAACGCATGCCATATTGCGTAGAAACAGGCGGAAGAACTAATGCGCGCTGTGCCTGGCCGCGCGTGCGAGCCTGGTGTCCAGGCACAGCAGCCCTAAGCTGGAACAAGGATTGGAGAAGGGGACTAGCAAGATGTGGGGTCAAGCAGCGGTACACGAAAACATAGAGTTTAAGATTTGTGCGCTGTTCAAAAGAATAGAGATGATAACCCAATACTATAACCCAATACTATATAATTAGATAAACCTTGTTATAGTTCACCCATATTGTTAGATTGACAGCATGACACAAGGTGGAGGACACTGTGTTCGGAAACAGTGACCTTACTTTTAAGTTACTACAACCTTCCGCGGTTGACAGAGCCCTGGTCCCTGCAGACCATTTGAACCATATGGGTGTTGAACCCGGTTCTGACCCTCATTATGCTAGGGGAGGGGGGGGGGGTGAGGTTGGAGACTACTCCTTACGTCCGTCGTGTATTCTTTGATCGTTCCTGGATGTCGTCCTGGTAGTCATGTAGCTACTTAAACCTCAACTTCTTTTCTTCCAACTTCTGCTCATGGCGTCCTTCTCTCAGCTCGTCACCTGTCGTGTGTGTTCCGACGTGGTGAAGGTCTACCCATGGCCACGTCGGGACATCACCAGCCCCGTCCACAGAGATCACCTTCTCGCGACAGTGTCATGGTGGTGGCAGTAACTGTTGACAGCTGACGAGCTGAGAGAAGGACGCCATGGGCAGAAGTAATTCGTGGAAGAAAAGAAGTTGAGGATTAAGTAGCTACAATGTACATGCCTAACAGTTACCAGGACGACATCCAGGAGCGATCAAAGAATACACGACGGACGTAAGGAGTAGTCTCCAACCCCCCTCGCATAATGAGGGTCAGAACTGGGTTCAACACTCATATGGTTCAGATGGTCCGCAGGGACCTGGGCTCTGCCAACCGCGGAAGGTTGTAGTAAGGTCCTCCACCTTGGTTCATGGTTCATGCTGTCAATCTAACATAATCAGATCTACTACTAGTAGGTCTACTACTGTCGTGGACATGGAAATCCGGTCGCACGTCTAGCGGCCCCAGGGACGCTGCATTATGCGCTGCAGCGTGCTGGTCGCATCGGATCATCATGACTGGACTGTGAACTGCACGCAGCGTTCTGTACGCGCTGAGGGCGCCGGCCCCGGTCAATCGACTGGATTTCCATGTCCGCTACAGTAGTACTAGTACTGTACTAGTAGTAGATCGACTGGCAGTGCAGTGCATAGTACGGTGTCAGGCACAGACTCGACTGCCGTAGTCGTAGATCTACACGTACGTGCATTATGACGATGGCTGGACTCTGTTGGTTGGTTGGTTTTGACTCTGGAGTCACCATGGTCACACTCCACGACGACGTACTCCCCATGGGCCATGCTCACAGGGCCACACATCGTCAGTCACTCAGAAGTCAGCTCTGCATATCGATCTTCCAGTGCAATACTGCCAATACTCAATAGTAGTATGAGTACTATGACCTGACACTGATGTCGAGTGATGACTCGGCGTAGATCTATCACTTGTGAGTATGTTTAACCGTTACACTGTGACTTACAGCTAGCCCCGCCGGTGGGTACAGTCCCATGACGCCATGTCTACACTGCTACATGCTTCGGCTTGTACAATCACCGTCATGTACACGTCACAATCATCGTGATCTACACAGTACACAGCAGTACAGTCACTACAGAGGGTCCGGCTACTGACTAGTAGTATACTGACTGTGCGACGGACGTGCATGGCTGATCTCGTCTGTGTATCAGGGTGTATGCTCCGAGCAGTGGTGAGCAGGCTAGAGCGAGGACATGTATTATTATGATACTA
This sequence comes from Sycon ciliatum, assembly GCF_964019385.1. NCBI lineage: Eukaryota > Metazoa > Porifera > Calcarea > Leucosolenida > Sycettidae > Sycon > Sycon ciliatum. The sequence continues at coordinate 23,784,572 of NC_088644.1, forward strand.
CGTAGTCTGTACTCTCCCGTAGCCCGTGGCTGTATTTTGTAGTCTAATGACGTAATGTGGAGCAAAATGTCATGTTTACAGACAGTTTAAGTTATGATGGTTATGTAGTACACTACTTATGTACAATGACAGTGTGGGTGCACCATGCACCAATGCCTTGGCAATGTTCCCATGTACTGGCGCTAGTGTAGTATCCCTGCCTTGATAGTACTGAACTGTAGCTGACTACTACATCTACATCTATTTTTACCTCTAATCATGTCACATGTACACGTACACGCACGGCATGACTCTTGTCACTCCTTTGCTGACAAGCCTGCAAAGCTAATTATATCACTTCTCACCACTTGTGTTTCCCTTGCGCTTGCTGGATTGCATACTACATATCTTTGCTAGTTTAGATCATCACACCTGTATGTACATGTAGAATTAACACCCACATGTTGTACTGAACCTCCCTGACCCTGGCTGAGGTCATGCGGACAGTCATGACCCTTTCTAGATCCTGTTTGCATCCATTTGCCAATGCCCTCCCTGGCCTCTGTTCTCCTCCAAAGTTCCGTTTGCTTCTTTCATCCTTATACATTTAGATACTGTTGCTATGCCTTCCCAAGTTCTGTTTGGACTGACACAACAGACTTTTGCCCTTTTTCATGACTCATGGCTCATGCAGACTCTATGATGATCTCCTTCCTTTTCGCCCTATAAAAGCTGCCATGCTTTACTCATTTCTTCAGAGCAGAACATAACATAACAGAACAGAACAGAGTCCCTCCTGGCAGATTGAGCCGGAGCAGTTGTATTCCTTTCCGAGTCCCTCCAGGCAGATTGAGCCGGAGCAGTTGTATACATAACTTCAGGCAGATTGAGCCGAATAACATAATATTAGTCAGTCTTCTTGTGTGTGCCTCCTGATACCACTCGGCGACCTATTACATTGGTGGCAGCGGTGGTTAAAGTTAACGACGTTCCTTTGTAAGATTCGAACCTACCTATTACACTGGTGGCAGCGGTGCGTGAATTCGTCCCTGTAGATCTGTTTACGCAACTTCAGTCTTGTTATGTTGTTACCATCCTTAGTCAATCGTTGTCGTCAGTCTCGTTGTTAGTACCTATTACATTGATGGCAGCCTCGAACGATGAGCGGAAAGCACCGTTAATTGGCCCCCACCGCGTTTCTAAACCCATGAGGACCTGAGAACGATGCAGAATCCCGGTTCATCAGTCCATCCATACAGCAGATCGACGCTGTCACGTACGCATTTCGGCAAAATGGATCACCATCATTCTTCAGCGAGTTCCCATGCCCGGTATGTCCCTGGACTACAGCCACCGGTATATGTACGACCCAAGCGACGTCGGCCCTTTCGTCTTCGCCCATATTGCCGATTTTGCAAGCAGATTGGCCATGCCATAGCGTATTGCTATCGTCGTCGCGATACACGGCACATCTTCCCTTCAACCCAGGTATGTCACCATTCTTGCTCTATCCCTACTCAATCATCAACCCGCTCAAATGCAACTGTTAGTGTTACTAGTACACATGCCACCCCTATCGTGCAAGCTACGCCGCGTATTATGCAAGCTCCCCCATCCAGCAGTAGTTTCCATTCTGTCCTGATGCTCCTCGCTGCCATATCCCTATCACTAACTCGTTCTGCTGCCAAAGTTGTTCCCCTGCTGACATCTCTCACATTTAGTGTGTTTGCTACACTACACGCGATACACAAGGCCCTCCACGTTCCTTCAGCCACTCCATCCCACAGACAATCCCAGCCCCAGTCCCCGTCACACCATTCGATCAACAGCCTAGGACTCACAACCCTCCATATACCTTCATGTCCGTCCAGATACATGCGTTACCCAGTTTTAGATCGCCCAACATTCCGTCCCACTGACACTCCCCTACAACCGCTTTCTCCCCGGTCTGACCACAAAGTGTCCTAGCCTTTTCGTTACCCATCCCGATCATGTCTACCCCGTTCCGACCAAGCAATCCGTTTCAGACCCAAAATACAGTATATCCCGCAAGCACGCACTCCAATAACCAGTACAAGTAACAATGATTAAACCGCCACATGGTGAGCGAGTCCTTTTCGGTTGAACCGTCCCAGAGAGACGAGAGTCAAGAAGTTTTACCGTCCACAATAAGAGTGACGCGATGGAACACGTCCCTTGTACCGTCCAATACATGTATTGAGACGCGAACACATACATGTACATTTTCCAGCTTCACAGAAACGCAAATCCTTCACACATTATACACACAGGGTCCCTACTTTATTATCAGTCTACCAAGCCTTGTTTAATACTTTGGAAAAATCACGAGGGCGTGATTATCTGTAGGAAGGGAGGGTGTAGTATCCCTGCCTTGATAGTACTGAACTGTAGCTGACTACTACATCTACATCTATTTTTACCTCTAATCATGTCACATGTACACGTACACGCACGGCATGACTCTTGTCACTCCTTTGCTGACAAGCCTGCAAAGCTAATTATATCACTTCTCACCACTTGTGTTTCCCTTGCGCTTGCTGGATTGCATACTACATATCTTTGCTAGTTTAGATCATCACACCTGTATGTACATGTAGAATTAACACCCACATGTTGTACTGAACCTCCCTGACCCTGGCTGAGGTCATGCGGACAGTCATGACCCTTTCTAGATCCTGTTTGCATCCATTTGCCAATGCCCTCCCTGGCCTCTGTTCTCCTCCAAAGTTCCGTTTGCTTCTTTCATCCTTATACATTTAGATACTGTTGCTATGCCTTCCCAAGTTCTGTTTGGACTGACACAACAGACTTTTGCCCTTTTTCATGACTCATGGCTCATGCAGACTCTATGATGATCTCCTTCCTTTTCGCCCTATAAAAGCTGCCATGCTTTACTCATTTCTTCAGAGCAGAACATAACATAACAGAACAGAACAGAGTCCCTCCTGGCAGATTGAGCCGGAGCAGTTGTATTCCTTTCCGAGTCCCTCCAGGCAGATTGAGCCGGAGCAGTTGTATACATAACTTCAGGCAGATTGAGCCGAATAACATAATATTAGTCAGTCTTCTTGTGTGTGCCTCCTGATACCACTCGGCGACCTATTACACTAGTGCTACTGAGTGTACAGCGGTTTAGCGGCCAGTGTAGTCAATCATACAATGTGTGTTGTTGTCATGTTGAATTTTTAATAGAGAGCTCTTGTATTGGGTCTGGCATGGGGAAAAACAACAACGATGGTTATGTTACGAAAGCTAACAAGTACCAGGACTGTTCAGTAGTGGCAACACACCGGGTTAAAGTGGTGTACATGGACGGTGTGCAAACGTAATGCACTAACGGTAAGTGCACATGACATGTACTGCTGGCCTGATCAAGCTGAGCAAAGTATCTCTGAGGTCCATTATCACGATTATGGATCAGCTGATTATGTGACTTCAACACCGCGTAACAATAGTGCATTAGTTTCCATCGTTGGCACTTACCAATACGAGTACGAGTACCCTACTGCCATGATCACTCGAGAAATCAAGAAATCAAGAAGAGCTCGTGCAATACATTACAGTAGTGGTACCGAAACCTGCCTGACACTCACTCAGATTCTGTAGGGATCAGTGCACAGAGCTAATCTCGCCATTGAGTGACACCAAGTCATCACAGTTACAATGTACTGATTATTAATACAACGCATTGCTGTTCTTCACTTCGGTGTGCGTGTATTGTACATGTATATCTACATTTAACAATACTGTGCAATACTCAATCTGCGGACAGCATGCTGTTTCGTTTCATTATACTGTTAAATGTACATGTACAGTGCTTGCAACTGAAATCCGACCCACTGAGCGGTGGGTTCACATTCTTTGCGATGTGAGCGCATCGCTCAGGGGTCGGATTTCAGTTACCAGCCCTGTACATACTGCAGAGCGAATAGCTTGCACCGTACCAGCGATGCATCGCCATGAAAATAATGTAATTTATGATTACGCCACCCACTGGCACAATACTGACTGTGCCCTGCCGCCATCCCTGATCCAGATGCAGATGTTCGCACTCTTCTCAGCCACTTATCAGGTTGTTTAGTTCAGTGAGTGAGTGCCCCGAACTCCCAGTGAGAGGACAACCATCATGCACCATGGTGCGGCCTGTGTCCAGAGAAACGTCTTGAAGAACTGACACACTCAGCCTGTTTGCTCGGGGACATCGGGTACGGGAAGGAAGCACTAGCGACACGAAGACTACTACATCAGTACATGTTGTACCTACTGTACCCTCTTGTCTTGATAATCCGGTGGCGGAGTAACCCGCCTCGGATAGCATGTGCATTGTCATCACCAGGCAGCACACTGTGCATTGTGTACAGACACAGTACATGTACTGTGGTAGCACAGTGCAGTGTGCCATGCAGTCACCTGCTGAGTGTATGGACACTATTAGCATTATAAAGACTGTATAGGTTGCACATCAAGGTACCATAGCGAGCATAGGCACACGATTGTGTTGAGAAACACAACCAGCTAAACACTAATCGTGCTTTATTCTGCCACTCCTGGAGTTCACGAACAGTGACAATGGCAATGTTTACTTGAGCTGCACACTGTAATCTTCAGGAACATGTGCATGACATGGGGTCAGGCGCAATTAGTGTGGCTCTTTGTTGTGGTTGACCATTTGGGATTACCTGTACACGGTGGCGCTTTCCTTTACTGCAACGACTTAAGTGGTGAGATTTTCATCTCTATTCATTATAACCAGATACGGTAACTGAACCTGGAGTAGTGGAGACAACGCGCGCACAGTGCGATGATACAGAGAACAAATCATTTTCCAAGCACATACAATGTACATGTACATTTTACACCATTGGCATTGGCATTGGCATTGTGGTCGTGACGTGAGTCGTGACGCCAGGTACCAGTCCAGTGATCAGTGAGGACATCTGGCCCTGGCCCTGGGATCATGAATTTAATATTTCGTTAGTGCCTTGCCTTGTTTGCACAACCAATGCACCATGCAGTGATGCACTGTCCAGTGTGAACAAGACCAATGCACGCATGCACTGACTGTCCAGTGTGAACAAGATGAAGGCCAGTGCATACTAGTACTAGAAGTAGAACGATAGAAGATGCACAGCACCCGTCGTGACTGTAGTAACGTCGTTATGCCTGTTTGCTACTTGCACTACTTGCACTACTTGCACTACTTGCACTACTTGCACTATCTGTGCTACAGTCAGTCTGACTGTAGCACAGATAGTGCAAGTAGTAGTAGAATCTACGGTATGGTTTACCGAAGCTTATCGTGTTCTTGTTTATATTCAATTTGTTTCGTCCATTTTCTTTTTAAACTTATTATTGGGGACACAGCCCCATGCTGTGTGATCAGTCGTGTTGTGTTTTGACCCTGAAATGGTTTGACGAAGTACCAGACAAGGGTGCACAGTTCACTAGTATACATGTACATGTGCAATGTCATCTGGTCATGTACAATGTAGAATCAGAATGACTCCACCACTGCCGTATCCTAATGCCATTATAGTAATGGCAGTTCATCAAAGGTTGTGCAATGACGTCGTCAGGACTATGCTGCCAGTGCACAAAGCTCCAATGGCCGACGACTCAACTACATTCATGGAACACAGTTCTTACTCAATCACCGGACAGCTACTTGTAGCTGACCTTCTGAGGTCTAATGTTAGGTGTCATCAGCTCAGACTCAGAGTGCCCGGCAGGCACGGGCGGATTCTACTCGAAAAGGTGGCAGATTCTGCTCGAAAAGCAGTGAAATTGGTAGAACCATACAAATCTTATGGCGGGCAATTCCTCAAAGTTCTGCTCCATTTCTTTATCCACATACCAAACATGCATGAAACTTACCAGAAAAAGTGCCGAATTCTGCCAATTTTTCTGCCGGCATAATCCGCCGGTGCCTAGTGCTGGCTAAACCGATCGCTATGTTGTCCAGTGAACAACAAGGCCGTGATCTTTCTGAACGGACTCAAAGCATGACGATGACGATGATGGCTGCTCTATTTCGTGAATTCAAACCGTTAACGTAGGTTTTCTTTCCAGTAAAAAGGCGGCGAAGACGCAAGGTAGAAGAGAGAGGCAGATACATGTTACCATGGTTACTGTAACTGTTACGTTGACGGAGATCAAGACTTGACAAGAGGCAAGGGTGTTCGGCCAAGATGAAACGAGGGAGACAAGTGTACATGTATGTAACATTGTTACACGATCTTCGGACTACTAGTACTACCCAGTCCCTGTAGCCGCTTATCCGCTTATCTTTCCTTATCCACCTGGAGTCCTGGACTCCTCCTTGGTTTCCCCTTTTCTCTCTAGCTATTCTCTTGTACCTTCTTTTTGCTAGTATTAGTATCATTCACTGATGTGTGGCTTTGAATAAACCATGGATCACAACACCATGTAACCGCTAGGTCTCATTATGGAGCTCAGAATCACACCTGTAGTACTTCTGTGCTGAGATGACTTTTGCAGTTTGTTGGTTCGCTGGGTTTCACGTACCCGCATCACTTTGACGTTTGATACATTCTTTCTGAGATTCAGGAATGGCTCGATACACCCTCTCGTGGGTAATGCACATCATTATTCTGTTGACACGAAATACTTGAAGAGATTCCACGCAGACCATTACGATGGACGCGCTCTGCACTGAGCATTTTCGATGGTAAAGCATCAGGACGATGTCGTTGTGTCAACAGAGTTAGGGCAGATGTGCAGATGCATGATGTGGAATGCTGATGTTCACTGTTGCCTGGGGCGTCGGAATTCCATCTAAACAAAACACCGACTGAGCATGCAGCCGTCGCGCCAGCGCACACCACCAAACCGTAGAAAACAGATAATGAGTTGGGCATGGGACTTGGGAGTGTCGAGTGATTTATTATTTTTATCTGGATTTTGTCATCCACTCCTTGGTTAATACTGTAATACTAGTGCTTAGTAGCGGGTTCTACATGTTGTTTTTAGACAGGGATTCTGCCGACTCTGGATGGTTGGAGTAAGGAGCACTATTTTCAACACAGTGCGCCCTCCGCCTTGTAACAAGCAGCGGGCAGTTATTGCAGCCATCTTATCAAGACAGGCTGGATCCATGCAACCGTGCCGCGTGATTTGCTGGGCATCTAGTGCCTGTTGTGCCGGTGACCTTGCCTGAACTGCTGCTTGGGTGCGAGTCCCGGAGGCACTGCTGAACCCGGCGTTAGTATACGGGCATGTACATGTACATTGTACAATGTCATGTACTAGTACAGGCACGGTTAGAACGAACACGGTTAGAACGAAGGCTGGAAGACGACAGGACACTACAAATAGCGCTAGTGACGTTTACAATTATTTACATGTAGTTATGGAATTGGTTCAGATTTGCAGTGAGACTGGAATGCGTGTGTCCACCCAAACCTCTTTTCTACCTGGTAACTATGACGATGGCATGACCCAGGCCGGGGGCCGGGGCCCGGGGGTGGATTACAGCATCATGGTAATCTGGAATAATACCGGTACGGAGACGAAACTTCCCAAGCTGATTGTGTTTCTATAGCTAGGGGTAGAGCTGATGTGCGAACTATTTTTTACGGAGGTGTATTATATTCAACTAACTTGTAATGTAAGGACATGGCGTGAGAGAAGATGAGTGCATGGGAAATTAGGAATAGCAGGCGTTAGAGATAATAATCTCTTACGATCATTGTGGTATCTGGGTGACTTGCATGAGTACATTGCAGTCGGATGGACCGCTCTCATCTCCTCATGTAACACCTTCTCCGCCCTACCGCAGTTCAAGACAAGAATCCCAGATGTGTCGTCTGGGGTGCAGCCTTATAGATGCCGAAAATTCCTTGGCTTTCTGCTGCTGCAAACGTTAGTAGTGATTGTGCCCTTCCTCGTGACTGTACTGGTGCTGGTGAGCAGAGGACTCTGTCGACTCGTGACACCAGCGCTAAGCTACCGTCAAGCACAGCGACAGAACGGAGTCAGCGGAGAGTGAAAACAAGAATGTCCAACAGACTCAGACCGATGAGCAATGTTGGCTATGATTATGCAGTCAGGACACCACCCTGTTGTTGTCATACCGGTTACGTGCGATGTCCAGGACTCTCGATCTGGCGGCGAATGGCATTCCCAAGATGTTTTCCTGTTAGACAGCACGTCAGGAAGCACCGCAAACCCTATCCCATGTACGAGCGTACATGCGAAAAGGTGGCAACAGCCGACACCTGACAGGACTGCTGCAGTCGTGCAGGTATTGTCTGCACCATGTCACCATGATCGTCCTGAACATGTCGTCGACAGTGCTAGTGTCTGAAGGTGACAGGAGACTGAGAGCCAGTCAGTCAGTCAGGAATGCCTTCTTTAGCTTTGCCATTCCAGACTAGACTGTCGCCATACCATCACGATTCGTTACATTCGCAGACGCTCACAGACTCACAGTGCTTGTATCTCTGTACGAACACGGATGGTGAAGGACTCTCTTTGTAGATTCATATCTGCCAGGACTAGCAACAAGAGGAGTGGAATATCTGCCAGGACTAGCAACAAGAGGAGTGGAATACCCGGTATCTGGTCTGGACGAGTCCATGTACATGAACGTCATGACTTCATTGCATAATTCTAGTTATTGTGATACCTGACCAGAAGCAATCCGCAGCATACTGTACGTTCAATGGTCTCCGAAGATCAAGCAAGAGACCTACTATATACACTGTATAGTATACCCGTATTATCTCTAATAATTATAAGCACAGTCTCCAATAATAGCACGTCTCCAATAATAGAACACCTTGGGGCGGCATTCAAAAAATAAAGTGCTCAGTCTCCATTATAAGCACACTGTGTAAATTCATTATCTGTACCAGCGAAAAAACCCTGAAATGTGTGTGTCTGACATGAATTTGGCATGGCAACAAGCCTCTGAAATGAGGTTGAAATAATAATGGAACAGTCTCCAATAAAGGAACGTCTCCAATAATAGCACGGGGCGGAGGTACATTGAAAAAATAAAGGACCGTGCTTATATTGGAGATAATACGGTATGTACATGTGCTCATACAATCCAGTGACTGATCTCATCATGATCCCCAGCAGTTCTATCAGACTATCACGTACGGCCAGGGTATCTCAAACCAGGACCCTGGTAAGTTATACATGTACATGTAGCTCATCCTCCGGACAGCTCGCTGTTTCCACTTTGCTAGGTCGGTCTCCACAGCGGAGCAGTCAGACTCAGAGTGGCTGGCCGAACCGATCGCAAAGAAGTCGTGTGATCAACAACGCTTAGAAGCCTCAATGTCAGAGTAACACAACTGTTGCCGGGGTATGGGTGTCTCTGACGACACGGCCAAGGACTGACCAGCAAGAGCGAAGCTTGCAGCACTTGCAGCACACATTCTAAAGACAACTTGATGGTGTGCTAACTGTAAACTATAAGCGAACATTCAACATCATGTTTATATGCATTAGGAAACAGCGCTTACTCAAGCATCAACGTTAAGAACTTTAAAAGCTAATAATTAGTAACTGTTCTGACGAACAACATGTAGGTAAATAAGTATATCATGGTGCAGCATTTGTAGCAACGCTATCGAATCTTCGAAACGCAGTCCATGAACATGGCGCATGGAAGCTACATGTATGTTCAGTTGCTGAGAAAGTTACGTGGTAGGGCATGGCTGCAATGTCTTATTCGATGGCTGAAGGCATGCGGAGATTTTTTAAATAACTTAGTTCACGTGCATGTACACGAACAGGCAATAGCTGAGCCAGTCTTGTAAGCTATAATTCAGGCAGGGCTTGTAGTGAGCAATAATTCGGTAAACATCGTTACAGCATTTATAATCAGCTCTAATTGGATTTTCCCATTTCAATGATTTGATTTTCCTATTTACTGGAACGGATTCGTCACCATTGCTTTCTTTGCTTGCGCTCTTCGTGCTCTTCATCCCGTGCATCACCCAGTTACCGACGCCCAGTTTGTTATCAAATAGAGGCAAACTTCTCAGCATTATAACTATGTTAAGCACTGCTGTTTGTCTCCATTTCAGGCTTAAAAGCCAGTGAACACAGGGCCAGGAAGCAAGCCCCTGTCGTCATATCGGAAAAAACGTCAATAATTTTCGGAACAGTAAACATACAACTGGACAGCACAATCTACCTAGAGTTTCCTATATAGCTGCACATCAAGTGACACCGTGCCTTCGGACTGCGAGCCTCGCTAGAGACTCTCATACTCAAGCGTCGTTTTCATGTTGCTGTTGATGGTGCGGACGATGACGCAGGCCACAATGGCCAGCAGTAGCAGACTTCCAGCACTGATTGCAACAATCATCACCACCTGCAATACGCCACACACAACCGAAGGCATGCACATGTTAATCATTCTCTGGTCTTGTGTAGGCATGTAGGCTACAGCATACATGTGTATGGTTGTACGCTCAGAAAGAGTTGCCTATATCAATCAATCATATCTTTAGGACATTGTAGTCAGTGCAGTTCGCTGATCGCTAAAGCATGAAACTGCAAGTAACAGCAACAACGCTTTGTTTCCATTCTTTGTACATGTGTACAGTTGTACTACGTGTGCATCCCCGATGTTCATGTTCATGAGTGACACACCAGGCAACGGAAGAACAAAAACTGGCCTGTGCTGAATGAATGCATGCATGTCCACTGTCCATGCCTTGAAGTTGGTGTGGTGAAGTGGTGTATTGGTGCAGCCGGGGATGAGATTTCACTTGCCACAACTTTAGCTACTGAACTTACGTCTCTTGAACTTCTTGGATCACTGTTGGCAGGACAGTACACAACTTCTGCAAAGAAAGAGAAAAAAACAAAACAGTTGAAGCACGCCACTGTATCTTGAAGGGGAAGCCTCGATTTTTCATGTAGGGTTCAGATGAAAGACAATTTGATATCGGTTCGAATGGCATATCTCTCGCTTGCATACGATAAACCACACTTGCCAAATCGCCAATTGCATGATCCCGTTGCCATAGCGACCAGCGCAGTGATGACGCACCTTCTGCTTAGCTCCATGAGAGAGAAGGTCGATCACTGCAGAGTTTGGTCATTTTCAATTGTCCTATTGTTTTTGCCATGTGAAAGAAGTGCTATTTTCAATCCTGTTAGTGCCATGAACTGTTTATTAGTAGTCCTCTCCGTTCTGTACTGGGACGAGACACGGACAGGAGAAAGCTGGAGTGCGGAGACATCAGCAGACAAGCGAAAATGGCGACAAGTAAAGTGCTGAAATCTTGGTTGGGACGAATAAGACGTTCAGCATTTGCCCCAACCAAGGACCATGCCGTTTGCTCTTTCCAGTTCTTGAAGATGGATGTGGTGCTTTCTGACGACTCTCCTGTCTCTCGTTACATCTTCTGAAGCCAGGTGAGACGACGGGTGGTGGAGATAGACGAACGGAATACTGCTACTTTTTCGAAAGTTTGCTGAAAATTTCTCAGGAGAGATGGCGAATATCAAGCACCTTCACCTAGAGGAACCATTTTTTAGGATACAGTCAGCCTATAGGGAAATGCGGGAGAAGGCCGATAAGCAGTTCATGGCACTAACAGGATTGAACACAGCACTTCTTTCACATGGTGAATACAATAAGACAATTATTGAAAATGACCAAACTCGGCAGTGATCAACCTTCTCTCTCACAGAGCTAAGCAGAACTTGCGTCATCACTGCGCTGGTAGCTATGGCAACGTGATCATACAATTGGCGATTTGGCAAGTTTGGCTTATCGTATGCAAGCGAGAGATATGCCATTCGAACCAACATGAAATTGTCTTTCTTCTGGACCCTACTTGAAAAACCGATGCACTTCCCCAATTACAGTGTACTTCAGTCCATTCCATATACAGTAAAACCTGTGACTAACGACCACCCCTTGGTGCCAGCAAAAGCGGTCTTTAGTAGCAGGTGGTCTTTAGTTAGAGGTTTGCACCGTGTGACCATATATGGATCCCATTATATGAGATGTATATCAAAATGCAGCAATTTCCCAGGACTTGCGCAATGCCATTCTTAATCCAGGTCAAACAACACTTGGAGAGAAAGACGGAGAGATGGAGAGATACAGAAATAGAAAGAGAGAAGATTAATTTGTTTGCAGACATCAAATTCAGCTGCTACTTCTGAAGCCAGGAGTCAAACGTTCCCTGTGGAAGTTTCGTTTTGCGCTGGGCTTCAAATTTGTTCATGCGATCAATCGTACCGACTATCCTTGTTGTGACTTCTCGATTGTTTGAACGCGATCCTTCAGCATCAGGACCTCGCGGTGCTGCTTTGTTTCTGGATTCCTTGACGCCATCGTCGATTCGTTTGTATGACTGGGGTGACAGAGCCGCTCAGTCTTCGTCTCTCCTCCGAGTAGTAACATCGAGCAGATAGCGCTTTCGATGCGCTCTCCGAGACGTTTCATATCATGTTTATTCTTGACAGCGCTTGAAATTCTGACAGTTGTATTGCAGTCCACACGGACTCCACAGTCAAAATGGCCTGCGTACATTTGTTCAGCTGTAGTACCGAAAGATTCCTTTCAGGACCATGGAAAATCAGCAAAATTTCAAGAAGGAGCTTCGAGCAACATTTGATTTCCTACATCGCGGTCGCTAGTTACGGGTCAAAAATCGTCTTTGGGACAAGAAAAGGCGGTCGCTGGTCGCGTTCAGCAGGTAGTCGCTAGTCACAGTGAATTTTGAATGTGAGACCGTCCGTGCCTGGCCAAGTGGTCGGTAGTAGCAGGCTGGTCGCTAGTCACGGTGGTCTTTAGTTACAGGTTTTACTGTAGTAGCAGGCTGGTCGCTAGTCACGGTGGTCTTTAGTTACAGGTTTTACTGTAAGTGTGCACTCTTTTCCATCCAGTCACAGGGCCATTGTGTCTGCCCCATGGATTCTACATGACATGTAGAATACATGGGGCATACACAATGGCCCTGTGACTGGAAAAGAGTGCACACTTATATGGAATGGACTGTAGTAACCTCGACATTCCACAAAGAACATGTTCATGTGCCTGTATTGCATTTTACACGTGTGCCTACTCTGCTGTCTTTACAAATCTGTGCACAGCATATGTGTCCATATACATGCGTGTAAACACAAACAAACAAACACACATACACACATATTATACACACATAATTACATGAACAAATCGGGCCACAAACACATAACGTCCAAAACGCATACGTGGACTGGTATACCTTTTGAAAAGTCATCAGACGCGAAGAAAAATGCTTGAACAGTCAAGTCGTCAAACGATGTTGTTGCCGAGCCATCAAGGCTATGAGTAGTTCTCTGATCTGTGGAAAGGAAACGGATATACGACAATCAATTGAAAATGATGCAAGCAAGCTTGCGCCAGTCAGATACATTTTCCAGTAGTGTTATTCCATGAGAAACTGTCAGCAGGGTTACGCGGAGCAACATTTATTGCGACCCAATGATTCGCTGGCTTGCAGGATAGGTCACGGAACAACATAGATCTGTACCAGGATCTTTTGTGTAAACTTCAGTTAGACTTTCTCATGCACTTGAAAAAACCGCCATTCCGGCAACAGGCTCTCAGCTGCACCAAATAGATAAATAAATAACTTTGCCTTTGTTTTCAAGTGCAAGAAATACGCAGTAATCGAGTTTGGAAATTCTGCGAAGTAGTGGTTGCGACTTCGGCGATGATTTGTAAGAAAGGGTTTGCTCCCCACACCGGAGCTCGCGCTATTCCGCCGACTTTACTTGACACTTGACTGACTCACGACTGTCATCCAGAGCACACGAGAAGTCCATCGAACCTTCGACTCGGCAAACCTGCAAGAAAGCACCACTCCCTGCTCAATACACAGTGTTTCGGGGAATTCACCCCTCATCAGTTGAGCTTGAGTAGGCTAATAGCACGAGCTCCGGTGTGGGGAGCAAACCCTTTCTTACAGACTTTATCATGTACATAATATAATAGTTACGACTGGCAAAGCATGTCCTCTTCGAAATTTCAGAACCAGTAACAGTAGTAGGCATGCCGCAGTCAATATTCGAGGCAGTGGTGCCACGGCTTGCTGCGGATAGTACGAGGACGGCTGCGGGCCGGCCAGATGCTGCTCTGGGCACGGATGTGGACTTGTCGGAAGTCGCATTGACGGATGAGGAATCGTCCGAAGCGGCAGTTGCGCGGAACCCAGTAACGTACCCCAACAAAGTGGAAGCCACGCCGGATTCTGGGTCTGCAGATAACCTCTCAGCAGATTGGGAGCCGTGTGATGTTTTTATCGCTATCCGGGGGTGATGCATCAGAGACTTGGCTCCCACTGTGTCCGGCCGCCTCAAGCAGTCAACAATCAAACCCCTGAGTGATGAGTCGTCCACCTCATCATGGCTTCCACTGCGGCCAACATCTGCTTCAATTGAAATGTGATCACATTATGCTGAAGAAGCTGTGATGGAGACTGGCCAGCGTTCAAGAGAAGGCAACCAGAAGAGAGACGCTAGGGATATAAAGATTCTGGCAACAGTGCCAGTGTCTGCTCCAGAATTGTAGGACAGCCGGGTACACGTGTACCTGGCGCAACCATTTCAACCGGGTCGGAGCCGGGTACACATGTACCTGGCGCTGTCTCACCAGCCGAGTCACATGATCTAACTGGTTGGTTGGTTTATTTTAATTCGGACAATAAACGGGAACTACTCCGAACTAGGGCCAATGATATAAAGGCGAATGGATAAGCCGCATTTAGAAAAGAGAGGACAGGAATTAGAAAATTACGAAAGAAGAAGACGTATCTGACACATACAAGCCATGTAGTCAGTCCTTTCAAAGTTCGAAAGTGTAAAGTACCAACCGGGTCACAGGTGACCCGGTACTTTATTTTCAACCAGGTCCAAGCGCCGCCCAACCGGGTGGATTACCCGGCTCACCCGGCGCTGGAGCAGACACTGAGTGCAGGATCACCTGACACCAGAGCAACGTGTCTTGGTGGAGATAGCTGGTGAGAAGGGCGTGTCCTCCTGGCTGATGGTAGAACCAAGGTCCGCCCATGGCACAACTCTCAACAGGTCAGAGTTTAAACATACTGTGGCGCTTCGGTATGGTCTATCGCTTGATGGGCTACCAACGGACAGTAAATGCAGAGCCCAACTGTCGACTGACCATGCAATGGTGTACCCTTGTGGGGGGGGGGGGGGACTATCCCACAGCAAGGCATAACGAGACACGTGATCTCATCACTGAAATACTGAGGAGTGTAAGTCTCTATGGGGCAATCGAGCCCAAGCTTCTCCCATTTGGTGGTGAGACATTGACATGGACAGCAGCAAACCGATCCCAAGAAGTGCGGCTCGACACCAGGGCTCGTGGCTTTCGGACCCGGCAGCAGGAGGCCTTCCTCGATATCCGGTTAACGCATCCCAGGGCCACCTTGCTGTCTCGCGCCAAAGCCATGAGCCAACTAGAGCGCAATGAGCGGTAAAAGAAACGGCACTATGCAGAGCGGGTCAATCAGATTGACCGACGCACATTCATTCCTCTGGTATTTGTCACCAACGGCATGATAGGCAAGGAGTGTTCAGTGTTTTGAAGTCATTGGTTGGCCATATTCTGGAGAAAAATGTTGGCTTGGTGTATTCTGTTGTTGCGATGTCGTTTGTCATTCTACCTACCTCGCTGGTGCGTGGATTACCTGTTTACCTGGCTCTAGGTCCTCCTATCACTCTAAGCGCCCGGTGAGTTTTGTAAATGACTGCTGTGTGCTTTCTAGGGCATACCGGTAGTATTTTTTTAACCATCTCGTGTATGGTGATTACCGGTAGGCTAGTTTGTTTCCGGCATCTTGAATGTTTCCTTTTGTCAGAATCTTCATTTTGTTGTTTCCTTTCTGGGAAACTGGACGCAGTGAATTGGTTTTTCGGTCTTTGACCACTTTGCGGTGGGTCTGATCTACTCACCTCCCACCGCTTAGGAGCTACATCTGCGCCTTGATCCTACAGGGTGGTGGCTCTCCAGCGGATGCGGAAAACTTGTCTCACGCAAACCGTGAAAAATTATTTATTTCTGGCCATTCTGGGAAACCATGTTCTCTTCTATAAACATCGTTGTTGCAATTCACATTTTTTCAGTCAATTTTGCTGTTCTCTATTCGAATTCTTGAATGACACAGCCACACAGACACCGTGAGGCCATGGCTTAATCTCCGCACTGCTAGCTGTTTTCAGCTTGTTAGGTTAGAAACACGGCTCATAGGGAATTTCTGAATCCGCGGTCGAAACACACATCGTTTTGGGTTCCGTTTCCCCTATATACTTTGACTCCCCGCTGTGCAGTACACAGTACATGGATGCCTGTGTTACTAGTTCTGATGCATACTAAGTAACGTGGGAGACTAGTATAACAATCATGCATGACATGGGAGGCGCGTATACAAATCAGCCGAGTGTCTCACAACATGAGCATTGCTTCCTTCCGGCTCGCGCAAAACGAGTTCGGCAGATGGAGAGTCAAATATACACAGTTACGCCAGCCACACATGTACATGTAGGACGCACATACAAACAGCACTTAGCCTGGTAGTAAACGAGATAACTATCGTCCCATGGTACGATACGATTTGGGCAATTTCAGCCAATCAGCGGCCGTTCTGAGCGAGGTATATAGAGCGATACACTACACTCCGCTGGGGTCAAAAATATACCCCACTCGGTTCAGTTATATACCTCGCTTGGTTCAAATAATATACTCCACTCGGTTCAAATATATACCCCGCTTTGTTCAAATATATACCCCGCTCGGTTCACACGGGTCCCGTCAAGACTAAAATATGGGAGGTTTTCAGTGTTGATCATGCTCTATTTCGGACAGTACCATTTTTACAGTGTCCCTCACATTTCCCCTTGTGCTAACACACTCGTGACAATATTCGGCGGTATACCCCTCGTACTCATGGTATAACCCATCCGTACGTATAGGTGCTGGAGATGTTAGACACAGTGCGGTGTGCTTACTGCAGTGGAAGGCCTGGTCCAGCGGTGCTTTGAAGTAGTCCTGGCCACCGTAAGCATACTGGGGATTGCCGATGTTTTCCTGGTGAAAGAACCGCGTCGCCAACCAAGCGCCCTCCTCAATCCGATGATGAAACACCACCTACAGCAGAGGAAAGTATGTAGAGATTGTGTTCGAAATAATCAAAGTTGGAGTACAAGTATAATTCTAGAGCTAGAGCAATGATCTATCTGTCAACCGAAACAGCCTGCTGTCTACAGCATTGGGTACACGTCTTATGTATACTTCGCCAGGTCACCTAGCTCCACATTCATATACTCCCTGATGAAGTCCCAAGGGCAAAAATTTGGAGCGTTATTTACAACAATTGCAGTGTAAGACCGTGGTGGTGAAGAAGGAGATTGAGATAAGGTGCACTAAACTACAGGTTTAGCGTTGTTGGTATCCAACATCCCCTGACAAGACGTGTGTGAAAGTCTAACACGCAAGTCCAGATAAGAGATAATCCGTTTGTGGATTAGCCTGAATGATGTATAACAGCAGAAGAACGTGCAAGTCCTGAAAATAGATATTGTAGACATTGTAGACTCGTTACAAGACAACCATGTTGAAAACCCCCAGGGTTGTTTACCTCGGGGGGGGGGGGGGCGGCATGCATTGGGTGCCTGGAGAAACTTGTCGGTTCTGAGTGAAATTATCAAGTAGCATCTGGTCATGCACGACCACCACATTTCAGCTTTCTGTCTTGGATCCTTATACACAGCTGTCCTGCTAGGAGGGAGGGACGGGGGGGGGGGGGGGGTGTTGTGCAAGACTGAAAAGAGAAATACCACTTGCATGCGAAGTTCTGTTTAGAATACCGTTCACGACTCGCTTTCAAAAAACCCGCTATTATTCATGTTGTAATGCACCTGACCGTACACAGACGTGAACAGCGCTTGGTCAGCACTGCATGCCAAAACATGCATAGGTCTAAATGATAGGACGTACAACTGTACATTATTGTTAGATTGACAGCATGAAACAAGGTGGAGGACACTGTGTTCGGAAACAGTGACCTTACTACAACCTTCCGCGGTTGGCAGAGCCCCGGTCCCTTCGGACCATTGAACCATATGGGTGTTGAACCTGGTTCTGATCCTCATTATGCTAGGGGGGTTGGAGACTACTCCTTACGTCCGTCGGGTTCAACACACATATGGCAGACCATCTGGTAAAAGGAGAGCGATCGCTCTCGCGCGCCTTCGCTTTCCTTATTTTCATTTTGGGCGCACTTTTCGTCGCGCGCCTTGAGAATTTCGAGCGCATCCGCATCACTATGTGCATTCTGCAAACACTCAAATATTTCGTAACTCGGCTTTCCCTGAACGGAAGTGAGTAATCGAAAGGTCTATTCGCATTAAAAAGTTCTCAGCTGTCGGATCCAAAACATCTCAAGTCGATCCGAAGTCGAATAGTGGAGTTACGGCACCCGCAAGGTATTTTACGTCCCGTTGCAAATTTTCACTTCCGCAATTGGGTGGCAATCATAATAATATTATTTTTTTGACATGAAGGATTTCCCTCTGTTGCGTGACAGTCCGGGCATGCATAATAGACCTGTTTGACGTCACGCACAGGTCTTTAGCGGTCAGCTACAAAAGAAAGGAGCGCTCTACAATGAATGCTACAAAATACCATGGATCTTAGCGAATTGCCTCAATTTCCCGTTGCGCATGTCTTCCCAGGGCTATACTCCCCTATATATAGATAGTAAAGTGCCACTGCAGTAGCACTCTAGCTGGTGAAAATCCCACTGGTGTGTTCCTCCTGCCAATAGCTTTCCAGAATGCTTGAAATTCATTGTCAAAACTGATGAAGGGAAACTAAAGTTGTGGTCCGAACAGCTTCCATTTGTAGTGCATAAGGTAATTGTCCAGAAAGAATTTGTCAGGGTATTGAATCCGATTGGGGTATGGCAAGATGTTGAAACACCCGTATTGTGCTCGCTTTGGATAGATAAGGCGAGCTATTTGGGGGGGGGGGGGGGTGGTTGTGGTGGGGACTGCTCTCCCACCACTCTCCTTGAGTGGATAGCGAGAGTGATTGTTCACTCTCCTCGATTTTTCTTATACGAAGGTCTGTATGGTTTAAATGGTCCAAAGGGACCGGAGCTCTGCCAACCGCGGAAGGTTGTAGTAAGGTCACTGTTTCCGAACACAGTGTCCTCCACCTTGTTTCATGCTGTCTATCTAACAATATGTGTGAACTATAACAAGGTTTATCTAATACTACTGAGTTTTGAACTACTTGTAGTATTATGTTATAATATTAATACAACTGTACATGTATGTAATTCTGAAAGTTAGTCATGACAGCCACCCATTAACAGGCTCACACTCTAGGAAGCTAAGTACAGTCAGACCTCGCATAACCGCACACATCCGTTTCCACAATATATCCGGATAGGCCGGAGGGAACCGGATAATCGAGCACACATACTGTATGTATCCATGACATATGCTGTAAATTGGTAACCAACGATTCTCTTCCGGATGGCAAGGGATCCGGATAATAGAGGACCGAATAAGCGGGGTCTGACTGTACTCAATACGTTCCCTAAACAGCAGTGACTTATATGGGCCTTTTTTCCCCAGGAGTTGTGGATATAAGTTAGGAACACAAACCCCAAACCGACCCAGCCCCATCGACACACTGTCCTTCTCGCGTCGACATATTCCTGTGAGCAAGTCAGATCAGCCTGCAAGCAAGCCAGGAGCGGCATAGGAAATACCCTGCTACTCTCCTACTCAGCACTAGAGTACAGCCAAGCTCGGGTATATCACCACTGGTGATAATGATGGGTTATCCGCAATGATGACGGAATGATATTGCCCGAAGCACGGTGCTTCACCTATGTCAGTATCGCATGCGGTGACACACGCGTATCGGAAATAAGATGCTTTAACAGTGTTGGCTGTTACAGTGCTGTTATACTCCAGCTTCACTGTAGCTGTATAGACCACCCTTTGATCACAATGAGCAAGCCCAAGCATACCGTGAAGTTGAACCAGCCATTTTGAGGAAGATCCACAGCGCCCCAGAATACAATAAGCATTGCCACGGATGAACTGCACTCCCCCGACACTTTGGGATAGCCGTACAGTTCTGTCAGCTTCTTAGCCGACGTCACTTGCTCTATTGCAGCTGGACCTGCATGGCGGGCAGGTGTACGCACGTGTGCACGTGTGCATGTGTGCATGTACAGATACAGACACACACATACAGAGACACAGACACACACATGCACATGTACACACACATGCATATGTACACACACATGCACATGTACACACACGGCCACGACCACACACACACACACACACACACACACACACACACACACACACACACACACACACACACACACACACACACACACACACAATACTAGCATATGAAACCACGGTGCTACCACTTCTCAAATGATTGGGTCCGATCAACGCACAGCCACGCATGGCTTTAGGAGCAGCAGCTCCATCTTGTTCTCTAAGGGTGGTGACATTACCAGGGTGCGGAAAATCATTCTACGTGAGCCGTGAAACAGATCTTCTTTCAAATTGATGACATAAGCCAAAGTGACACCAACTCAGGTCAATTTCTGCAATACGCTGGTCATAGCCTGGTATACACATGTACGTACCAATACACTGGTGATAGCCTGGTATACACATGTAGGTATCTTGCATCCAGTAATGTAAATACTGTACAGCAGCAAAGCGTAAGCGACGGCCACGACTGACATTCAAACACTTACCACTGGAACCGGGGAATTGAAATTCAATGTCGCTTGTCCGAAACTGGATGCAAGTACCGTTGGCATCGCCTACCTTCCAGCGAAACACTGGTACGGACGGTCCTTCTGTTGTTGTGTTGCTGCTATGTGGCAGATCCTGCCTAACCGCCATGTCCGAAGACACTAATCCATCACTAGCCATATATCAAGAAATAGAGAGCAGCACAACCAAAGAGTGTTTGAGAAACCGTCACTATAACCATGTAAGGGCATGACTTGTAAGGCGTGGCATTCTCGAATGGATTTGCGTGCACCCAATGCAATGCACTGGTTGACAATGCCTGTGGATGCATGTCCTTGGCTTGAACATATACAAGCTGATCAGTACCGCGCCCTGCGTTCATGTGCATCCATGCGGCATCACTTCCGGGGTAGTGTAGGCCTTGTGCCAAACAGTCATGACATGCAAGTGTAGTGCAGTGCAGTACAGCACGGTGCTACATCCGCCATGGTATTAAAGTCCACTACAGCGCTGAACAGTGCTACATCAGCCATGGTATTGAAGTCCACTATAGCGCTGAACAGTGCTACATCAGTCTTGAATGATCCACAGACTAGCTTTCTGCTTACCACCACCTCCGACAGAGACAACAACACATGGTCACTCCATATACAACATAACGTTGTCTGTGCAGTGGATGCCAGACGTGTACCAAGGCTAAGTAAATACATGTTGTGGATGAAATATTTCCAAACGCACTCTGGCCTAGCTGGACATTTCGCCGACGAGCTCAGTCCAGCCGTGCATGGGTGTGTGAAGCAGGAGAAGGGCCTGCCGCCGGGGACCCCCACCCGAAGCCACAAACAACCCCTAGCCACATAGATAGAAAAAGCCCCCAGAGCCAATAGGAAAGGGCCAAAAGGACTACTCACAGTACCAAAGGGGTTCCAGCAGGGCAAAGGAAGGGGTACAGGGCTGGCGGGCATTCCTACAGGGATGAAAGAGAACGGGCCAAAGGACTCTCCACAGCGCCACAGGGGTTCCAGCAGGGCAAAGAAAGGGGTACAGGGCTGGCGGGCCTTCCTACAGTCAGAAAGGGCCAAAAGGGCTCTCCACAGCACCAAAGGGGAAGAATACCTTTAACAACAGGCGCAAAGGGCAAAGAAGGGGTACAGGCTGGCTGGGTAAGCGAGGCCTAGAGCTAACTCCTTTGGTGACGTGGACAATCCTTTTGGCCCTTTCTGACCAGTAGCATGGCCAAACATCACTGGAGTGACATAACACCCTGGACGGCAGCATTTCACTCGGTCTCCAATTGCGCATACAACACAACTGTGTAGATAGAAAATTCCTTTCGTAGAAAAAATTGAAGAAAAGGCGTTCACTAGCACAAGTATTGAATATGACAGTGATCATACCTGGTGGCTGCAGCCGTATCGCAATAGTGCAGGCAAAGCATGGTCATACACGCCATCCAGCACCTGATCGATGGTGCAACATCCAGCATCTTCCAGCCTGCATGGATGAAATCCGAAACCGGAATGAGATCAGTCGTCTACATGTGCACTTGCATATGCATAGTACATGCACGTGCAAGAGAGGCTTTGCAGAGCAAATTTTGTTTAACGTGACTAAAAGAGAAACCTTGCATGAGCGTTCGAAACTTTCAGCACAACAAAACTAAACGTTTGCGGGAATTTTCGCTCAGATTGCTGACTCGTCGTGAGCTACCTTCATGCAATGTGTTGTGCTTCACCTTTCACAAATCCAGTAGATATGCCATTTGTGCTTGGTCTACTAGTGAACATTACACTGGCAAATTCTCTCCTACTGCTGCTGAGCCAGCGGTTACGCCATTTACAGGAACTCTGAACCCCTTGAGAAACCGATGTCCGCAGTAGAGGCAGAGCAATGGATCGTCTGAAGAATCAACGCTCCTGCGGGTCTGATAACATATCGGCCAAGTTGGTCAAATATGGAGGCTCCGCGCTTGCAGAATGCCTTAGCAGCATTTGTCAATGATGTGTTCACTCAGCACAGCCAAGCGCCCATGGGAGATGGTGTACTGATCGATTTGCATAAGCCGGGTAAACCCAAACGCCCCATGAGTAATTTGCGCCCAATAGCATTGCAGACTACTGCTAGGAACATCTTGTCCCTCATCACTCTTAACTGGATCAGAGCCGACGTATATATCTCCATCGCAAGCCGGGTTCCGTGAGAATAGATCAACTGCAGATATTGTGTTTTGCAAACAGATCCTGGCATCAATTGTTGAGCGCTTCAATACGACTATCTACGTGCTGGGGTTGGACCTGAGCAAGGCATTCGATACAGTAAACCGCACACAATTGCTTGATGTCATTGAACGATAGAAAATTAGAGATACGGTCAGCTAAAGGCTGGTTAGGTACCTGCTGGCTGACACAGCACTGACAGTCAGCGTGAACGAGGCACAGTCTGCACCTTTCGAGACAGCTCAAGGACTCCTCCAGGGGGATGGATTGTCACCACTACTGTTCACGATATATTTCAGAAGCGGCACTACGAATGGTGCTTTCTGCCTGTCTGCATCACCATTGCCACTCTCCTCACCTACCCCCTTGTCATGGTCATCAGCATCATCTTCATCATCCGTACCCATCATCACCACCATCAGTGTCCTCCCTCGTCCTCGTTGTCTGGCTGACCATACTCCGTTTCCTCTAGTTTCCTTTACAGGTTGACCCATCTCATGATTCTTGTTCTTCCGGTGACCGTGCTGTTATTGCTGCCATAGTTTGCTGTTGTTCTCCTGGGTCATTTCGCCTGTGGTGCTGCCTCCCCTGTATGCTTTCGGTCAGTTTCAGTGCTCTGTCAAGTCAGCACTGTCGTAAGTTGCACGTTGATTCCTGGTTCAGTATTGTACGTCTTGCTCACAATGTTCCGCAATCGAGTTAGAAGTGCTAGAAGCTGTTTACATTTACGAACGCCACCCGACCTATGCATTCAGAAGGAATCAGTCCATACACTGACACTATTTTCGTAATTCGCACAGTTCAGTCCTATGTTTAGTTCATGTTTTTCTTTCTTCACTTCTTTCATCCCTACACCACATTATCTTGCTAGTTTGCCATGTATATTTCACATCGTTTCACCTAATACTAGTAACTAGTGCACTAGTGCTTGTTTTCAGATATGGAAGCCTGTGTTGCTTCATCTCCGGATCCATCTCCGACCTCCTGACTGCTGAGCTCTGCAGAGTTGGCTGCAGGAGAGATGTTTATTTTATTTTATTTGCAGATGGACATGGTTATGAACTTATTTTGTATTGAATTGCATTTTATTATTTTTCTTAGGCATTCCCAACAGACCCTAATGTCTTCTTACAGGGTGCCCAAGATGAATGAAATTGTTAAGTTCCTGGCGAAATGAATTGCAGGGGCGTCGGAACCGGTGCGGCAGGTGCGGCCAAAGCCGCACCAATAATTTTCGAATTTAATTTTTTAATTTTTTTACATTTCAACCTTGTTGGTGGCTTGTCGACTCTTGTACAGGTACCATGTTTTACATCGACAATGCGGTGTATCATCAGCATGCATATTCTTTTTTATTATTCTGTAGCGTTAAAATATGGCTTTTTAGGCCCAATTTTCAACAATTTTCGCGGGGGAGGACCCCCGGACCCCCTCTCACACTTTGGCCGCACCAATGTTAAACTCCTTCCGACGCCCCTGAATTGGGGATATGATTTGTGCGAAGGGATTCGGGAAGCGCATTAAAGCGGTCAGCACCAAAGAATGAAATAGATCTGTATCCAGCTTGAGCTTGCACAATGGGTGAGGAAAGGGAATAATTGACTCGGCCGCTTTACTTATGATGCACCAGATTATGGCTTGGGCCAACCCGTTTATCCGTGGGTCTCCAAACATGAACAATGTGGTCAAAAAGCTCTCGTCTCAGGGTGCCGCCATTCGCAACAAGTATATTCTTTGATCTGATCAAGAACATTTCTTGTCAAACAAGTGCACTTGCACGCGTGCTTCCTCAGAGCAAAACGTCATACGAAACACAAAGTTTGCACAAACATTGGCAGGAGATCGCAAGCCCAGACGTGAAACTCTATGCAAAGTTCCGCTTTTCAAAACTTCTCTACAATGCAAAATAAACAGTGGAACATCCCGACTAGCCAAGCATGGTTCTCTATCATGGCTTCTCTTGGGTGAATTAATTCTCTATCGGAAGTATCACTGACGGGGTATCTACGGTCAGGATTCATGTGCAGTCATCAACTGCTGCCCAACATCCAATGAATGGCACAATGGATTACGTCGTTGCGTCAGTTGTCCTTCACGAATTCCTATTGAAATCAGTTTCGAGCTGTCGCTCGGTAACATAATATCAGAGGGTCGAGTGCCAGGCAGAATGGAACTCACTCTGAGTGGGACTGCAGCATTCAGGAGGCTTCGACGACACTGTCCGGCAAGCTTACCTGATCTGGTGCTACCTAGCGTGCACCCTAGCGCAACCATCTTCACCACGACCGACCGACCGTCCTTGAAGACGCTCACCACGCCGCGGTATTGCCGATTTGACTTTCCATCCACAAGAAACAGAGTGGTACTCGCCCGTTCGCGCTTAGCTCTACAAAGTCATTACCAGATTCACCTGGGCTATAACCCACGCAAAGCCGACGAGAAAGACTATTAATATTTTTATTGCACTCTGGGCTCTCCTCAAAACACAAAATTAATTATTTTCGGCTGTAGGGAAAGAGAAGCGTTTGTAACTTTTGAGCTTTGTGGCCAAGCACATCCACCGATTAGTCTGCAAGGATGGAGTCCAGTCACGACCTCCAACTCCAAGCTGAAGCCTTGAAAGTGAATAATGGTCTCTCCAAAAATATCGTTGCTACAGTCATGTGCCTTTTGGTGGAACTATTCCAGAGGATTTGCCAAGCTTTCTTGTTGCTCGTCATTCACTTGCTTGACATGCGTCTTTGAAAAGTTTGATTTTCCGAAATGGACACGGCTTGTAGATCTACATGATAATCCAAAACAGCAAGCTTCTCAGATGCATTGCAGATCAGTCCATCGAGTGAGCATGGACTGGTGTCTGCACATGTGGTGAGTAGATCTACCACTAGCAGTGACAGTAGACATCGTATGTCTACCGGCGCGGTATACCCGGCGTAGGTCACCGGGTGGACTTGAAAAATTGATGATATCCACGTGATCCAAACGGGACGAAGCGCAGATCAAAAAATGAACACAAACAAGAATAGATCAGACGCCACGCGGTAAATCTACGGACCTGGCTGCACGCTGGATGATAGATGCATGGCCGCGCCGGTAGACTAGACTCATGAGTGACGACTGACGGTCGGTGAGAGCTTGCACGTGGCTTTATTTTCGCCGGTCGGCCTGCACCGTTTTGTGTGTGTGTGTGTAGTAGACATGGCATTTTAGTACAGTTCACGCGCTACATCGGCACTCGTACCCCAAACCCAAAATACCGTCGGTTTGGTACCGTTTCGACGATTGAAAGCTCTTTTTAGCGGGAGAACGAAACGGTAAGATTATTTGTTTGTTTGTATTTATTTTGATTCGCAAATTCAAACGGGCATAGAACCCAATAACATGAAAGCGAATATGAAAACTATAATGAGAATGAGAATTAAGATGCTTAGATCTTCAGCGTAGAGTCAGCGGTACATCAGAGGGAGATCGGGTACAACAGAAAGAGAACAGAAAAAAAACAGATTTCGCTTGTCTTCAGGATCTACAGGGCACAGGTATAGGGGATTACCATGATTACCTGCGTGCGAAACTGCCGAGCGTGATGGATGGCACGGATGTCGCTGGGGAGGGCATTCCATAATACAGCACCTTTGCAAGTAAAGCGCCCCTGCCCCGCAACCGAATGGGAAACTGGCACGCACAGGCCCATGGCAGATTGGAGCCGAGTAGGGCCGGGTGCAGCGGGGGTTAGCAGGGCTTGCATTGCAACTCTGGACTTGCCAGTGCATAACGACAGCGCCACACCAGGTATGCTAGCTTCTGATTGAAGACTTCTGCCACACGGAACACTGCCATGCGCTCCAGCAGGTCGCGGGCAGACGACCACGGAGGGCGGCCAAAGACAGCACGAGCCCCACTGTTCTGCAGGACCTGTAGACGGTCGAGGCACCTTCTTTGCAGTGAGCTAGAGTACGCGTTTGAGGCATACAGCAGGTCAGACATGATCAGCGATCTAAAGTAGGTCATGCGTGACTGGTGATTCAGGCAGCGGCGCATTCGCCAGAGTGCTCCGATCTTCTGCGGCACGCGTGCAGAACATTTGGCAATGTGGGCGTGCCAGGACATGCCGGAATCGATTGTGGCGCCAAGATAACGAGCACTTAGCACACTAGGCAGTGAAGTGGCATGGCAGACGACCTGTAGATCAGCTGTGTGCTGACGGCCGGCAGGAATTGGCACTACTTGGCTCTTGCCAGCATTGAGGATCAGGCCTCGATCCTTCAGCCAGTCTGCAAGGATTGAAACCGAAGCAGATAAGACATCGGATACCTCCTGTGCTGTTCGCCGGCTGCACGCGAGCGCAATGTCGTCCGCGAATTGAACTGACTCAGACTGGCCAAACAGCGGGGACCTCGCGGGTGTAAAGGCTGAACAGAATGGGGCCCAGCACCGAACCTTGGGGGACACCACTCGTGCAAGCTGATATAGAGCTAGTCCGCGACCCCAGACAGACACGTTGAGTGCGACCGGATAGGTAGCTGGCGAACCAGTCCAAGGCAGAACCGGACACCCCAACACTGTGGAGATCCTGCAATAGCTTGACATGTTGGACTTTATGGAAGGCTTTGGACATGTCTAACAGGCATACACCTGTGACTAGGCCCTGGTCCTTGGCTGTTAGGATGCGGTTTGACATAAGGACTAATGCGTCTTCCGTAGAGTGGCCACGCCTGAACGCAAACTGGGTTGTTGGTTACGATGCTGTTATGTCCGATTCCAGCTGGGGTTACCTCACACGTCTATCGTTGCGTCAGGAGTCAGGACTCAGAAGCCGAACTGCTAACCGTGTCTCGAAAACATCATCAAAAACAGTAGACTCACCCTCTACACGCGACCGTCGAAAATAGCGTGAACGGTAAACTGCTAACCATGGCTATTTTATTTATTTATTTCTGCACCTCGTGGCATGTCAAGACAGCCAATTGAATTGAGGAGAGGGTGAGACCAACCACGGAAGAAGAGAAAAAAGAAAATGAAGAGGACGTACACAAAGTGGGAAGGGATTATGGTTTTTTTTCATCTAAATGTCCTGCTATTATCGGCAGAGGTGATTTCTTCCCTCGTCGATTTCTTTCCTGCTTTTATACCTCGATATTTAGGTGCTTGTTTCCCTTCTTCCCATGCTTCATCTTCCACTCTCCTCTCCCCCATTTCCCCATTTTTCTTGCGATATTTATGTGGGAGACTTCCGTGATAAGCATCCATTTGCTTTTGGAGAATCCTTTTAATATAAATACAATACAATACAATTAGCAACTTACAAAGCAATGGGATGCTCAGCGAGCTATGCAGCGGAAGTGGTGACTGTGACTTTGTTTACTGGGAGATACTGAAGTGCTGTCTGACGAGAGTACGGAATTTGAGCATATCTGGAGCTTGTCTAACACTGGGAGGCAGTTGGAGCCACGTGGAGTAGGAGGAAAAGAAAGGGGAATTTACGAATAGGGTAGACCTACGTGTAGCTAGGGGGGGGGGACGAACGCAGCTTCGGGTGGTGCCACCTGAATTGAACCAATTACGGGACTGTAAATGAGCAGGGTGCTGGTCAAGGAAAATTGAATGTGCCAGGGTGCACTTGGAAGCATCAAGGTAATGTTGCAGAGTGGTAGTGGATGCAGCAGCATACAAGTCTAGATTTGAGATATAACGATCAGTACGGAATATGATTCGCAGTATACGGCGATGGAGAACTTCTAATAATTTTATTAACTTATGTGGGTTTTGTTAATGGTGGACCAGGCAGGGAAGCCGTACGTGAAGAGGGGAAGAATGTATGATTTATAAAAATTAATCCGGCAATTTTTGGGCAAATGCTTATCTCTCGCTTCCATACGATAAGTAATTAATAATTATTAGTTATAAGGCCGCCTAGAACTAAAGGGGAAGTTAAGGCTAAAATAAAATGTTCACCAGTTGTAGTCTTCAGGGTGCTGAGTCAAATGGTCTTGGTACGAGGAGGCTGAGACGCTCCCTTCCTACTTAAAAAAAATAGGAGAATTGAAAAAACTATAACACCCCTATTCTTTTTTGCCTAGGTCCTCAAGGTGGTAGACGGTGTCGTATTACCCTCGACCGTACCTGTCCCGTACCGTACCGTACCATCAAAGACGGCTGGCCACAAACAGCTGGCCACACTATTCAAATAGCTGTCCCCGGGGAAAATTGCGGAAAAAATCGCAAAAAAACGCGGGGGAAAACGCGGCATAATATGGCATAATTTGCGGTGAATTTGCGGTAAATATGCGGTGAATAATATTGATGTGCGGCAATTTTCAGTGAGTATGTAGTGAAATCAATCAGTTACAAGTCTCTGGTGTAAGCACTCGTCATATTTGAGTGAAAAGCCGCCACGATGAGATGTTGCTGACCGAACAGTGCACTGTGTGTACGTGTAGTGCAACAATAAAGTTCAAAAACGCGGGAAAATCGCGGAAAACGCGGTCTTTTAAAAAATCGCAAAAACGCGGCCGCGGAATCGCAATTTTCCCCGGGGACAGAAATAGGGCTTTCAAATGCAAGATCATAACGTGAATCAACTTGGAAGAATTAGTAGTATGTATGCGAAGTGTATCGGGGGATGCATGCAGGGCGATAGTGCGGGTTCGAATCCCAGGTTATGTTTTAAAGGGGAAGTTAAGGCAAAAATTAAAATTTCACCAGTTGTAGTCTTCGGGGTGCTGAGTCGAATGGTCTTGGTCCGAGGAAGCTGAGACGCTCCCTTCCTACTTGAATCCCAATCGAACTCGCGCACTTCCACCGAAACTGGGTGACTGCGCCCTACTACATTGTAGATGGGGATTTGTATGCAAAATTATTATTATTATTATTATTTATTATTATTATTTATTCATATTTTACTAGGGCAGTCCCCACAGACCTATGGTCTTCTTACAGGGTGCCCTAGCCACGTGAAGATAGCGGAGCGAAATGCAGCAGGTAGGGATATGGTGCGAATCGCGGCAGGGAGGGCGTTCCATCGGTCAGCTCCAAGATAAGATACAGAGTGATAGCCAAAATACAATCTGGCATGGGGCAGTACCAGGCCGAGCAATTCCTGAGAACGGGTAATTCTAGCAGTGCGGGATAATGAGACAGCACGAGGAGTGAAAAGTCGGCAAAGTAGGGGACTAGCACGAGCATTTATGCATCTATGTAGAAACACATAGAGGTTGGCAGCATAGCGAATATTTAACGGTGTTAGGTGCTGTCTAGCTAAGATGGGTTGGATGGAGGCAGAGGGAGGGAAGCCAAAGACAGTGCGGATCGCCCGATTCGCGATGCTAATAAGAGCGTTATAGGTGGTCTGTCGCAGGCAGTGCACGTACGCATTGCTCGCGTACTCCAGGGTAGATTGGACAAATGCAAGATAGAAAGTTCGCTTGGCTCTAGCACTGAGAAGGTGGCGACAACGGCGAAATGCATTGACCTTGGCATTAACTTTACTTCTAATGTGACTTACTTGCTGTTGAAACGACAGATGCTCATCTATGATGATGCCCAGGTACTTGGCTTGCTGCGATTGCTGTATACGGCTGTTGCAAAACTGTAGGGCACAGTCTGCATGTACATTGGGTTTCCGTAGCAGCAGGAATTGCGTCTTGGATGGGTTCAGCTGTAGTCCATGGGCCTCCAGAAAGCTGCTCACACGGGTCAGATCATGTTCCAAGGTCTGTGTGGCAGTGGAAGGGGACGGGTCGGCAGCGTAGATGTTGGTGTCATCTGCATACAGGAGGCAGAGGGATGACTGTAGGCAGGCTGGTAGGCGCCTGGTGTACACCGTGAACAGTGCCGGTCCCAGGACAGAGCCCTGAGGGACACCGCGATTGGCCGTGTACGGGGTTCCAGGTGGTTGACGGAGGCATTTCACTTGCTGTGGTCGGCTGGACAGATAGCTGGAGAACCATTGCAGAACAGTGCCTCCTACTCCACAGCGCTGCAGCTCCAGAAGGAGCTCGCCATGCAGGACACAGTCAAAGGCTTTGCTGAGGTCGAGGAATGCTACAGCAACCACGTTGCCAGAGTCCAGGGACCGCTGCCAACTGTCAATGCATAGCGCCAGTGCGTCACCGCATGAATGACAGGAGCGATAGGCGAACTGTTCGTCAGGTATAACATCACCTGCAGAGACCATGAACTGCCGGAACTGGTCGTAGACGATTCTTTCTAGGACTTTGGAAACGATGGGAAGAAGGGAGATTGGTCTATAGTTTGTGGGAGCGTTTTTATCACCTTTCTTGAAGACTGGACATATTTGGGCAAGCTTGTATTGTTCGGGGAATACGCCAGTGGCAAGGGAGTTGTTATAGATTTCCGCCAAGGATGCAGCTAGATACTGGGAGGACGCACGCAGAAGTGAAGCAGGAATGTCGTCAGAGCCGGTGGCTTTCCATTCGTCTAGCTTGCATAACCGTCGTTCCACGTCAGTCGGGGACACTGGCCGAAATGTAGTGAATCCAGTTGCTTTGCTGGGGCCTAGGGGTAACTGTGACCCAGTGTTCAGTGTAGGATCGCTCACTTGAGCCGCAAATACTGCACTTAGGGCCGGAACGTCTACAGGTAGAGTCGTCGGTTGTTGCTTCCGACCTAAGAGGTGGTTCAGTACCTGCCACTGAGCTCGAGGGTTGAACCGACTCAAGAAAAATCTGTTGGTGAAGTACTCAGTCAAAATGTCACTAAAAGCGCCGTTTCGTTCTTATAAAAGCACGGATGACCGCGATTGGCCCATATGTTGTAGTCTTTTGGACGCTGAGTCGACTGGTTTTGGTCCGAAAAGGCTGCGATGCAGCGTTCCTCCTTTATTCCCAATCGAACATGGTTGAAGAAGCGGTCACGTGGTCCTGGGTGCCCAAATCACCTGGTCACCACGCCAGCAGGTGACAACTAACTTACTTTCACACCAAGGTTCAACTCGAGTTCAACTCGAGTGACATGACTGCACCCAAAAAAGGTCAAACAGGCTAGTAAGTTGTACCCTGCTGGCACGGTGACCAGGTGACTGGTGTACGCAGGAGCACGTGACCGCTTCTTCAACCATGTTCGATTGGGAATAAAGGAGGAACGCCGCATCGCAGCCTTTTCGGACCAAAACCAGTCGACTCAGCGTCCAAAAGACTACAACATATGGGCCAATCGCGGTCATCCGTGCTTTTATAAGAACGAAATGGCGCTTTTAGTGACATTTTGCATACAAATCCCCATCTAGTAGGGCGCAGTCACCCAGTTTCGGTGGAAGTGCGCGAGTTCGATTGGGATTCAAGTAGGAAGGGAGCGTCTCAGCTTCCTCGGACCACGACCATTCGACTCAGCACCCCGAAGACTACAACTGGTGAAATTTTAATTTTTGCCTTAACTTCCCCTTTAAAAAAATAGGAGGAATGTAAAATGTACAATGCTTTTTTTGTCTAGGTCGTCAAGGCAAAAAAAAGCATAGCGTAGGGCAATGAGCTTCCAAGCTCTCTCGTTTGGACATTTTTGGGGGAATCTAGTAGAACGGTAGAAGCTCAGTCGGAGAAGACGGCGTGTCGCCGCTGTCGGATTGTCGCTGCTATACTGTGTTTCAGACGTATTTGCTTGAACGTGCTATTGAGGATGGACGGAAGATGAAGTGACGGCTTTCTTGAAGACCGACGTTTTTGTAGATCACCGCTGCATGGCCAGCGCCCTGCAGGCCGCTACACGCTAGACGTACTAGACGTGCGACTGGATTTCCACGTCCACGACATTACCATGATTACCGGTATACCTGTAATAATCGTGTTTCTTCGACACGAAAATGTACAAACTTTCGCTTTACAAAAAACAAGCCACGAAGTGAGAAATTTCGTGCGAGCTTTCGCAACTAAGTAAATAGTTCACGCGGCACTTACCGCGCGGTACCGGTAGATCTACATGACTTGTTTGAAACGCGGAATCATGTTACTTTTACAAGGCATAAAGTCTGACACTTCGCTTTGCAGTTGCGTTAGTGCTGGGAGAGAGTTTTTTTTCTCTTCGCCGGTTCAGTATTCTGTTAGCGTGGAACAACCTCTGCGAGCTCTCCCGAGCGCGAAGGGTAAACTCTACAAGTAGTCTAGTGATGCAATCCTCGTATTTTATCAAACGAAAGAAGTGCAACTCATCGACAAACAAATAGACAGTGAGAGGTCTGTCGTGGCATGGTGAATCGACCAAAGGAATGGTTCGGAGATGAGACAAAGTAACCACCAAACAGCGCCGGCGGGAGGACAAGCAGTAGATGCAATGGCACGCGGAGATTCGCGCACAGAGGAGGAGTGCTTCTTAGAGGACTGCTTCACTACGTATCGCCGCACAATTCCAGTACCGGCTCAATTCGAAAAAGCGAAGGCCGGCATTTGCCAGTCCAGCAAACCTGCTATTATCAAAACACCGCAAGTCGAGGATGTGAAGGTTGAAGGCGACTGCATCTATATTTCCGCAGCAAAGAGCAGACGTGTGGTGAAGGTCACCCCCAAGAAGGGCTCCAAAAGCCCTGAAGCCAATACAACTGTGCTGAAGTTACGCAAGAGTTATGCTGGTAAACACAGACTCTACACTAAAATGCTGTATAAAGAATTGCTTATAAACCTGTATGTACAGAGATGCGAAGAAAAAATTCGACAGCACAAAAGGGATCGGCTCATTGCAGCCTGCAAGCCATTTTGGTACAAGTTCAACCGTTATGAGGGATTCGAACTGGAGTATTTTCCAGAAGGCTCATTTGACCAGCTGCCCAGCACTGAGCTGCATGATAATGAGCGACTTGGTTTACTGCGGGATGCTGCATCCGGTCTTCACTTCCTCAACTCTGTGGGAATTATTCATTTTGATGTGAAGCCAGCAAATGTCTGTGTTAGCATGCGAGCCGACGGAACACGGATCGCCAAGTTGATCGACCTAGGTTCTGCTAAATTCGCAGGCGAGAAGGTAGATCTTTGCAGAACACTCGATGATACTCGCTCATATAGACCTCCTGAACTGTTCCCACAACCAGGCATAGACTACCCCGAAAAGAATTGGATAATGGTTAGTCCGTCAGCAGACTCTTGGAGGTTTGGATTGTGTATTTTAAAAGTGATGACCCGGGACCCCTGCGACTCATTATGGAGTGAAGCTATATTGAGTGACGATTTATACAAGCAGTTTATAACGATGAATGACATTATGGGGAAGGTTTCATATCGTCCTCTGAAATTTATAGGCTTGTCTACTTCTAGCCTGCCTCCTTGTGTGAATAGGATTATGTACTACATGATGCGACACAATGCAGCTGAGCGTATGAACATGGAGCAAGTAGTCAAGGAGATCAATGAACACCTTGACTTTGCGAAGTCATCTCCTCTGGTTGATTCAGGCACCCAGAAGGCAACCAGTGCGATCGAACCTGCTGCATCCTCGCCGAGCAATACATTGAAGCCCTGCGCGGGCAGCTTGGATGTTTCCAAAGCACATAAGTGAGTGCTGGCTCGGTCACTTTGTCTAATCCTGTCGAATCTAATGCGTCCCCTCAGTTCAATGCATCGGATATCTGGGCCCATGTGTTACGAAGTTCGATTATTCTTCACGCACGTTGTTGTATGTGGTTCTTGTTTTTGTACTGTGTTGTAGAGTCCGATATCTGATGTCATACTTATATTGTCTACTAACTTTGTTGGGCAAGTGTAGGTAGGGTGCAGTGTGTGACACGTATGGTGTGTGGTGTGTGGAGTGTGCAAAACTACGCGTTGTTAGAGTGAGGGGGAATGTCAAGTGAGTGTCCCTCATGTGGCCTGCTAGTTTTGCCCAGCAGCTGGGAGAGTGATTCATCCGTGGTCTGATTGTCTAGATCATGTGTTCTGTAGATCTCAGTCTCTGACTGGTCGTCTCGATTCGTCCGCACTTTTACATTCGTTTGCTTGTTCTTTGTTGCTCCATCGGCTTTTTCCTTTGGTCTTTTCTTTGTTCATCTTCACTTTTCTCCTCCTACGCCTTCGTAATTATTTGTTGTCAAGCATTATGTCAGATAAACTATGCGGTTGTAGCAGTGTTGTGTGATGGGGGCCAGGGGAGAAGCAACATTCACAATGTCACATACGCTTTGGATGTGTTCCCAACACATAATGCTCCTTCTTATCATTCTGATGAGGCCGCAGAGACACTGCTGAACTAGGACCAGAATGGGCCTTGGCGGATTATGTTGGCATAATTGTTGACATGATCTTCAGATTTTGTCTAAAAGTATGCCCTGGCGTAAAGGACTTCTGATAGGGTAAAGTGGCGCAATTGCTAGCCCTTGGCGGATTATGCCGGCATAATATTTAGCATAATCTTGGGATTTCGTCAAAAAATTATGCTCCGGCATAATATACGGATTCCAACGTGTAAGGTCGGCATAATCTTTCGGTGTAGACAAAAATTATGCTTAGGGGCATAATACAGCTTTGTCAGAAAGCCTGCAGATGTTGTTTTTTTTAAATACCCCAGTTACGACTCCTTGTCATAGCCCTTGGCGGATTATGCCGGCATGATATTTGGCATATAATCTTAAGATTTCGTCAAAAAATTATGCTCCGGCATAATATACGGATTCCAACGTGCAGGGTCGGCATAATCTTTCGGTTAAGACAAAAATTATGCCTAGGGCATGGCCGTGTGTGTATGCGTGGTTTATCAATCCTCTATGTACAGCGTGAATACATAGTGGAACCGAGCATAGTTCAGCATAATTCAGCATATTTGTTGGCATAATTGTGGCATAATCAAAAGCATAATTTGACGATTGGCCGAGCATAGTCCGCCAATGGCTAGCAATTTCGCACTTTCTACATAGAAAAGTGGTATACCCAAAGAAGTTGAAGGTAAGGTTCCCCCGCTGCCACTCCTGCGTTGATGACAACTTGCGTGACGTAACTTTGAAACAGCTGTCTGGAGGATATGGAACATCTACCCAAGAACGAACTTCCTCGCTATGGTGTGGTGTTGTGAATGCGGGCCAAGAGCGCAGTGTGGAGACGTGGACGGTTTTAAAGATTATTTTCAAATGGGCGAGTTTGTCGCTACTTCTGACATATTTAGGCATGCTACAGGAAATAACCTGGTGAATGGTACGTGCTATCTGTGTCATGGTGCCAGAGTCGTTGTAATAATGCAAAGTGGAACAAGAGTGCAAGGGTACAGTCTACAGAGGTCATGTTTCAGGTACAGAAACTTGCGGAGAAATAACTCGGAAATATTGCGGAAAAGGCTGCGAGGTAAAATGCCACAAATTGTGGGGAATACTACTAGTATTGCGGATTGTGTCAAAAATTGCGGGAATATTGTGGTATATTTGCAGAAATTGCGACCAATTTTGGCACCATCATTAGCATAATTCCAGCATAATGTAGCATAATCACTGGCATAATTTGGGCACAATGGAAAGCGTGATTCAGCAATTTATCGAGCATAATCCGCCAAGCGCTAGACCTGAATTAACGTCATTGCTGAGTGGTCCTGTCCTTCACAGGTTGTTCCACGCAACATGAAAGGCTTATTTGACTGACCGCCACCAGTAGCCTAGGCAACTGGATGAACCTGGATTATTACTAAAGATGAGCTTAAAGGGGAAGTGCATCGATTTTTCGAGTATGGTCCAGAAGAAAGGCAATTTGATGTCGGTTCGAATGGCATATCTCTCGCTTCCATACGATAAGCCAAACTTGCCAAATCGCCAATTGTATACTCACGTTGCCATAGCGACCAGCACAGTGATGACGTACGAAAGGCTTAGCTCCACCACAGAGAAGGTCGATCACTGCAGAATTTGGTCATTTTCAATTGGTTTATTGTATTCACGAAGTGAAAGAAGGGCTGTGTTCAATGCTGTTAGTGCAGTGAACTGTTTGTTAGTAGTCCTCTCGGTTGTGTACTGGGACGTGACACCGACAGGAGAAAGCTGGAGTGCGGAGACACCAGCAGACAAGCGAAAATAGTGACGAACAAAATGCTGAAATCTTGGTTGGGACAAATCAGACGTTCAGCATTTCCCCCAACCAAGGACCATGCCGTTTGCTCTTTCCACTTCCTGAAGATGAATGTGATGCTTCCTGGCGACTCTGCTATCTCTCGTAACATCTTCTGAAGCCAGGTGAGACGACGGGTGGTGGAGATTGACGAATGAAATAATGTCGTAGGTTTGAAAGTTTGCTGAAAATGTCTCAGGAGAGATGGCGAATTCCAAGAATCTTGTCCTGGAGGAAACCATTTCCTAGGCGCAGTCAGCCTAGGGAAATGCATGAGAAGGGCGATAAATAGTTCACGACACTAACAGCATTGAACACAGCACTTCTTTCACATCGTGAATACAATAAGACAATTGAAAAATGACCAATTTCTGCAGTGATCGACCTTCTCTGTGGAGGAGCTAAGCCTTTCATACGTCATCACTGCTCTGGTCGCTATGGCAACGTGAGCATACAATTGGCGATTTGGCAAGTTTGGCTTATCGTATGGAAGCGAGAGATATGCCATTCGAACCGATATCAAATTGTCTTTCTTCTGGACCCTACTCGAAAAATCGATGCACTTCCCCTTTAAGGGGGCAGCCTACCCATAAATTTCATATGGCATTCAATTGACCGTAACTTTGGTGTTTCTCAATGGATTTGAGTGAAATTTTGACCACACACTCCTGCCACTATGCTGGCCCTCAGGACATGATTTACAAGTTCTTGCGCCTCACTGACAGGCTTTCCAGGCCGGAAAAACTCAAATTTCCGGCATAGTGCCACGGTGTGCGAGCCACCCAGGAGCCAAACAAATGCATTTACAATTTTTTCACATTTTCGTGCTCATTCTGTTCGTGCGCGGGACTCAAACCTAGAACAAGTCCAGAAGCAGCCATGGGTGATGGGGTAGGGCCCCTCAACGAGGCCCTGGAATCTGTTACAACAGAACGAGTGGGCGTTCTCTCACACACTCCCACAGACCCAAGTCAATTTTTGAATTTTTTTAGGTTTAAAATTAACACGTGCTACGAGGTTGTACCTTTGATACAACATCCAGTGCTGGGACCTCCACAGCAAGCCATTTCCACAGCGCTGCACACCAAATCCAGGATACCCTCAGAAACCGGCAAAGACTACCACTCACGTTTCACTACTGCCTAGTACTGAATCCTACCTGACTTCTTGACACGACTCAAACTTGCCAAAGTCACTAAATCAACGTCAACTACAATAATCAAGCAACATATCTGCAACGTCACGAGGGTGCTGGCAAAAGTCTTGCTGCACGGCGGCGGGCTTCGCCCGCCGCCGTGCAGCCCAATACTAATCAATACGTGGCTCAAAAACCTGATTTTTTGGACTTGGAGCAAAATTCTGCACACTTTCACGTGTTTCCATGATACGACAAGTTGCGCACGGTCTGCTCACATTCAAATACAGTGCTGCCAACAAATGACAGCGTGCAACAAAAAATCTTTCCTTGCAAGGGCACATTTTCGGCCATAACTCTTGAACGGCCGGTCAGATCGGGACACAATTTTCAGAGAATTTGCAGCTATTCATGCTCTTTCAACTGACGTAGCACTCAATATGAATTTACAAATTCGATTTTTCAGCGAATTTTTGGGTAGTCTGCCACCTTGGGGGCAGCCTACCCATAAATTTCATATGGCATTCAATTGACCGTAACTTTGGTGTTTCTCAATGGATTTGAGTGAAATTTTGACCACACACTCCTGCCACTATGCTGGCCCTCAGGTAACCCAGGACCTAACCAGTTGATTATAATTTAAAGGGAAATGTTGTGTAAGAAAAGGAGTCACTCAACCAACCAGACACAACTGACAACGGGAACAGGTAGTTGGGAAGACATTTATTATGGGAGACGAAGGACCAAGAAAAACGAAACGAGAGAGAGAGATCGAGTGAGGGCGCGGCAAGATAAAGGGCCTGGGTAACTATGGCAAATATGGGCGCGCAAGTAGCTACCCAGGCCAAGGGAACGAAAGGTGGCAATAATAGTAAAGGAGACAAAAGGTGAGTAGGAGGGTGCATTCAGGCCAGCTTGGAAAAGGTTGTACAACGTACGGGAGGAGGTATCAACAGAAATATAAACCTACGAGTACATGTACAAATCGAGGCGAAGCCGAGTTTTGTTAACACATCTCCAGGTCTCAGGTCGTTGAATGTCTCAGTAGCCTGTCAGGTTTTGCCCTTTTTTGGGAAGGATTACAGTGCGTTCTAATTCATAATTATTGTTCTTTGACTTGTACTGTGCAGACCGGGATGCTTCGCCATCAACTCTTGGCTTTCCACTGGAATGGTGTTCAGCTGCAGAGGCATCTGGTCCGGCAAGTACAAGTTCCTGGATGGCTGCACTGACACAGGATGGGTTTGCGTTGGCAATGCAATACGGCAGTTATCCCACATTATGAGCTACATGCTTGTGTAATGTATATTGTCGCTCGTCCAACAAAGTCAAGGATCTGCATGTAAACACAGGAGAACACCATAATAATTATTATACTACTCAGGGGATAATAATTATTTCTATTTTGGCCAATCAATTTCGTGACGTTTATGCGTTCCTGTCTAAACCATGTCGTGATATTGATTGCTATCTGCTCACAAAGTACCTTGTATTGTAACAATACTCTGCCTAATCACTACCCTCCCCCAATTATTAGATTCGCACAATATTCACAACGTATGCAACACCATGCTGTCTATAGACACTACTTCGAACTGAAATGCTCACTACTCTCAGCGGTTGTTCGTCCACGAAATTTGCAATATACCACGACGGTACCAGCAACAGCAGGTAAGCTGGCGTAGAACAAGAGCTATGCAAGGCCATGTTCATCTCCGCTTCACTTTGGAAGGCAGTATGAGCATCTTTCATGCCTCGACATTGCCTTGGAGTGGAAGCAAATTCACCACGAGTTTCCAATTCGCTACAATCGATCTCGGGGTGATGATCGTGTCTTCTTCATCACCACTGCAGCCTGGACAGCCATCGGGCGTTAAGACATGATTGTATCGCTCTCCTGCTCAACAGATTCCTACATCTAGATTTGGTTACGGTCAGAGAACGAATATCACAACTAACTATGCTTGATACGCGAATAAACTAAAACTAAAACAAACTACGCAACTTGCTTGATACGCGAAATGTTACTTTAAAACAAGGCCCCAACAAAACTGAGTCACTTCGACTTCGTTTGCTGGCCCAGAGTTTTCTTTTCACTGGCTCAGTATTCCGACAGGCTGGACGGGAGCAGCCTTTGCGAGCTCTCCCGAGCGCGAAAGGTCAATTCTACAAGTCGTATCTTATCAAACGAAAGAAGTGCAACTCATCGACAAACAGATAAACAGTGAGAGATCAGCCGTGGCATAGGGGATCGACGGAAGGTTTGAACATTGGTTTGAAACGTGCCGCACTGCTGTTCCCGACTGGTCGCTATCAAGGAAACGAAGTAACCGCCAAACAGCGTCGGCAGGAGGACAAACATTAGAGACAATGGCAACGGGAGATTCGCACAGTGGAGGAGCGCTTCTTAGAGGACTGCTTCACTAGGTATCGCTGCACAATTCCAGTACCGGCTCAATTCGAAATAGCGACGGCAATGTGCCAGTCCAACAAACCTACTTACTATTATCGAAAAATCTAATGTCGAGGATGTGAAGAATCCAGGTGACTGCATCTACAGGTCAGACTCAACGAGCAGATTTGTTGTGAAGGTCACCCAACAACGGCAGGGTAGCGAGAATACGAATCCAGGAGGATAAGTAGTAGAGACAATGGCAACCGGAGATTCGCGCCCAGTGGAGGAGAGCTTCTTAGAGGACTGCTTCACTACGTAT
The DNA here is from genome assembly GCF_964019385.1 of Sycon ciliatum. Taxonomy (NCBI): domain Eukaryota; kingdom Metazoa; phylum Porifera; class Calcarea; order Leucosolenida; family Sycettidae; genus Sycon; species Sycon ciliatum. The sequence goes on from NC_088644.1 coordinate 23,825,463, forward strand.
CGCCGCACAATTCCAGTACCGGCTCAATTCGAAATAGCGAAGGCCATATGCCAGTCCAACAAACCTACTATTATCGAAACACTTAAAATGTCGAGGATGTGTTCCAGGTGACTGCATCTATACTATACTATAGGTCAAGAAATATATTTGTGGTGTAGGTCACCCCCAAGAAGGGCTCCAAAAGCCCTGAAAGTGAAGCCAATACAACTGTGCTGAAACTACGCAAGATGTATCCCGGTAAAGACAGGTTCAACGGCTACATGTATACACTAAATAGCTGTATAAAGAACTGCGTATGACCATGTACGGCCAGGAGTGCGAGAAAAAAACATTTCAAAAGGACAAAGTGATCGGCTGATTGTAATGTGCAAGCCATTTTGGTACAAGTTCAACAATTGTGAGGGATTTGAACTGGAGTATTTTCCAGAAGGATCACTTTTCCACCTCCCCACCTACATGTATCTGCTGAATGATAATGAGCGATTCGGTTTACTGCGGGATGCTGCATTCGGTCTTCACTTCCTCAACTCACTTGGAATTATCCATTTTGATGTTCCCGTGCCCTAGACAACCCGACCCCCTACATGATCGGGTTCCAGCTGATTCATCGGCAGACTCTTGCAGGTTTGGATTGTGTGTTTTAAATGTGATGACTCGGAACAGCTTCCTTTCATTATGGAATGAAGCTCTTATGAGTGACGATGGGTACGAGAAGTTTATAACGATGAATGGTCGCTATCAAGGAAACGAAGTAACCGCCAAAAAGCGTCAGCAGGATGACAAGCAGTAGAGACAATGGCAATGGGAGATTCGCACACAGTGGAGGAGCGCTTCTTAGAGGACTGCTTCACTACGTATCGCCGCACAATTCCAGTACCGGCTCAATTCGAAATAGCGAAAGCCGTATGCCAGTCCAACAAACCTACTATTATCGAAACACTTAATGTCGAGGATGTGAAGATTCCAGGTGACTGCATCTATAGGTCAACAAATATATTTGTGGAGTAGGTAACCCCCAAGATGGGCTCCAAAAGCCCTGAAAGTGGAGCCAATACAACTGTGCTGAAACTACGCGAGATGTATCCCGGTAAAGATAGGTTCAACGGCTACATGTATACACTAAATACCTGTATAAAGAACTGCGTATGACCATGTACGTGCAGAAGTGCGAGGAAAAAAACATTTCAAAAGGACAAAGTGATCGGCTGATTGTAATGTGCAAGCCATTTTGGTACAAGTTCAACAATTGTGAGGGATTTGAACTGGAGTATTTTCCAGAAGGATCACTTTTCCACCTCCCCACCTACATGTATCTGCTGAATGATAATGAGCGATTCGGTTTACTGCGGGATGCTGCATTTGGTCTTCACTTCCTCAATTCACTTGGAATTATCCATTTTGATGTTCCCGTGCCCTAGACAACCCGACCCCCTACATGATTGGGTTGCAGCTGATTCATCGGCAGACTCTTGCAGGTTTGGATTGTGTGTTTTAAAAGTGATGACTCGGAACAGCTTCCTCTCATTATGGAATGAAGCTCTTATGAGTGACGATGGGTACGAGAAGTTTATAACGATGAATGGTCGCTATCAAGGAAACGAAGTAACCGCCAAAAAGCGTCAGCAGGAATACAAGCAGTAGAGACAATGGCAACCGGAGATTCGCACACAGTGGAGGAGCGCTTCTTAGAGGATTGCTTCACTACGTATCGCCGCACAATTCCAGTACCGGCTGAATTCGAAATAGCGAAGGCCATATGCCAGTCCAACAAACCTACTATTATCGAAACACTTAATGTCGAGGATGTGAAGATTCCAGGTGACTGCATCTATAGGTCAACAAATATATTTGTGGAGTAGGTAACGCCCAAGATGGGCTCCAAAAGCCCTGAAAGTGAAGCCAATACAACTGTGCTGAAACTACGCAAGATGTATCCCGGTAAAGACAGGTTCAACGGCTACACTAAAAAGCTGTATAAAGAACTGCGTATGACCATGTATGTGCAGAAGTGCGAGGAAAAAAACATTTCAAAAGGACAAAGTGATCGGCTGATTGTAATGTGCAAGCCATTTTGGTACAAGTTCAACAATTGTGAGGGATTTGAACTGGAGTATTTTCCAGAAGGATCACTTTTCCACCTCCCCACCTACATGTATCTGCTGAATGATAATGAGTGATTCGGTTTACTGCGGGATGCTGCATTCGGTCTTCACTTCCTCAACTCACTTGGAATTATCCATTTTGATGTTCCCGTGCCCTAGACAACCCGACCCCCTACATGATCGGGTTGCAGCTGATTCATCGGCAGACTCTTGCAGGTTTGGATTGTGTGTTTTAAAAGTGATGACTCGGAACAGCTTCCTCTCATTATGGAATGAAGCTCTAATGAGTGACGATGGGTACGAGACGTTTATAACGATGAATAGTCGCTATCAAGGAAACGAAGTAACCGCCAAAAAGCGTCAGCAGGAGGACAAGCAGTAGAGCCAATGGCAACGGGAGATTCGCACACAGTGGAGGAGCGCTTCTTAGAGGACTGCTTCACTACGTATCGCCGCACAATTCCAGTACCGGCTGAATTCGAAATAGCGAAAGCCATATGCCAGTCCAACAAACCTACTATTATCGAAACACTTAATGTCGAGGATGTGAAGATTCCAGATGACTGCATCTATAGGTCAACAAATATATTTGTGGAGTAGGTAACCCCCAAGATGGGCTCCAAAAGCCCTGAAAGTGAAGCCAATACAACTGTGCTGAAACTACGCCAGATTTATCCCGGTAAAGACAGGTTCAACGGCTACACTAAAAAGCTGTATAAAGAACTGCGTATGACCATGTACGTGCAGAAGTGCGAGGAAAAAACATTTCAAAAGGACAAAGTGATCGGCTGATTGTAATGTGCAAGCCATTTTGGTACAAGTTCAACAATTGTGAGGGATTTGAACTGGAGTATTTTCCAGAAGGATCACTTTTCCACCTCCCCACCTACATGTATCTGCTGAATGATAATGAGCGATTCGGTTTACTGCGGGATGATGCATCCGGTCTTCACTTCCTCAATTCACTTGGAATTATCCATTTTGATGTTCCCGTGCCCTAGACAACCCGACCCCCTACATGATCGGGTTCCAGCTGATTCATCGGCAGACTCTTGCAGGTTTGGATTGTGTGTTTTTAAAGTGATGACTCGGAACAGCTTCCTCTCATTATGGAATGAAGCTCTAATGAGTGACGATGGGTACGAGAAGTTTATAACGATGAATGGTCGCTATCAAGGAAACGAAGTAACCGCCAAAAAGCGTCAGCAGGAGGACAAGCAGTAGAGACAATGGCAACGGGAGATTCGCACACAGTGGAGGAGCGCTTCTTAGAGGACTGCTTCACTACGTATCACCGCACAATTCCAGTACCGGCTGAATTCCAAATAGCGAAGGCCATATACCAGTCCAACAAACCGACTATTATCGAAACACTTAATGTCGAGGATGTGAAGATTCCAGGTGACTGATTCTATAGGCCAGACTCAAAGAACAGATTTGTTGTGAAGGTCACCCAACAACGGCAGGGTAGCGAGAATACGAATCCAGGAGGACAAGTAGTAGAGACAATGGCAACCGGAGATTCGCGCACAGTGGAGGAGCGAAGTTAGAGGACTGCTTCACTACGTATCGCCGCACAATTCCAGTACCGGCTGAATTCGGAATAGCGAAAGCCATATGCCAGTCCAACAAACCTACTATTATCGAAACACTTGATGTCGAGGATGTGAAGATTCCAGATGACTGCATCTATAGGTCAACAAATATATTTGTGGAGTAGGTAACCCCCAAGATGGGCTCCAAAAGCCCTGAAAGTGAAGCCAATACAACTGTGCTGAAACTACGCCAGATTTATCCCGGTAAAGACAGGTTCAACGGCTACACTAAAAAGCTGTATAAAGAACTGCGTATGACCATGTACGTGCAGAAGTGCGAGGAAAAAAAACATTTCAAAAGGACAAAGTGATCGGCTGATTGTAATGTGCAAGCCATTTTGGTACAAGTTCAACAATTGTGAGGGATTTGAACTGGAGTATTTTCCAGAAGGATCACTTTTCCACCTCCCCACCTACATGTATCTGCTGAATGATAATGAGCGATTCGGTTTACTGCGGGATGCTGCATTCGGTCTTCACTTCCTCAATTCACTTGGAATTATCCATTTTGATGTTCCCGTGCCCTAGACAACCCGACCCCCTACATGATTGGGTTGCAGCTGATTCATCGGCAGACTCTTGCAGGTTTGGATTGTGTGTTTTAAAAGTGATGACTCGGAACAGCTTCCTCTCATTATGGAATGAAGCTCTTATGAGTGACGATGGGTACGAGAAGTTTATAACGATGAATGGTCGCTATCAACGAAACGAAGTAACCGCCAAAAAGCGTCAGCAGGAGGACAAGCAGTAGAGACAATGGCAAAAGGAGATTCGCACACAGTGGAGGAGCGCTTCTTAGAGGACTGCTTCACTACGTATCGCCGCACAATTCCAGTACCAGCTGAATTCAAAATAGCGAAGGCCATATACCAGTCCAACAAACCGACTATTATCGAAACACTTAATGTCGAGGATGTGAAGATTCCAGGTGACTGCATCTATAGGTCAACAAATATATTTGTGGAGTGGGTAACGCCCAAGATGGGCTCCAAAAGCCCTGAAAGTGAAGCCACTACAACTGTGCTGAAACTACGCAAGATTTATCCCGGTAAAGACAGGTTCAACGGCTACACTAAAAAGCTGTATAAAGAACTGCGTACGACCATGGACGTGCAGAAGTGCGCGGAAAAAACAATTCAAAAGGACAAAGTGATCGGCTGATAAAACAATTCAAAAGGACAAAGTGATCGGCTGATTGTAATGTGCAAGCCATTTTGGTACAAGTTCAACAAATGTGAGGGATTTGAACTGGAGTATTTTCCAGAAGGATCACTTTTCCACCTCCCCACCTACATGTATCTGCTGAATGATAATGAGCGATTCGGTTTACTGCGGGATGCTGCATTCGGTCTTCACTTCCTCAATTCACTTGGAATTATCCATTTTGATGTTCCCGTGCCCTAGACAACCCGACCCCCTACATGATCGGGTTCCAGCTGATTCATCGGCAGACTCTTGCAGGTTTGGATTGTGTGTTTTAAAAGTGATGACTCGGAACAGCTTCCTCTCATTATGGAATGAAGCTCTAATGAGTGACGATGGGTACGAGAAGTTTATAACGATGAATGACCTTTTGGGGAGGGGTTCATATCAGCCTCTGAAATTTCTGACCTTATCTACTTCTAGCCTGCCCCATTGTGTGAACAAACTCATGTATTACCTGTTGCCACCCTTTGCACCTGAGCGTATGAACATGGAGCATGTAGTCAAGGAGATCAATGAACACCTTGCCCTTGCCAAGGCATCTCCTCTGGATGATGCAGGCACGTCGAAGGTGACCAATGCGACCGAACCTGCTGCATCCTCGCCGAGCAATACATTGAAGCCCTGCGCGGGCAGCTTGGAGGTTTCCAAAACACATAAGTGAGTGCTGGCTCAGTCATTTCGTCTAATCCTGTCGAAGCTAATGCATCCCCTCAGTTCAATACACCGGAATATCTGTTGCCATGTTTTAACGGAGTTTGATTATCATTTACGCACGTGTGAGTGAGGTGCGATGTCTGACGCGTGTGGTGAATGGTGTAAGCAAGAGTATGCGGTGTTAGAGTGGGGATTGTCATGCCATGGGTAGGCCTTCACCATGTCGGAACCCCGGGCTACACGTTGTCTCTTCCTTCACAGCAGGCCTGACGGAAGGAGTTTGGGATTGGTCCGGGCATACCCTGCCTGGCCTTTCATACAGTTTGTGTATGATATGGAGAGTATACAAGTACATGTACACGTGACCTCCACAGTAATAAACACGTGCTGGTTGCCAAAACGTTGGTCCGGCCATGGCCTGGCCAACCGGACCGGTTCCGACGGGCCTGCCTAGTAAAACACTGATAAACCGTTCAGGTTTCGCTGATTCCCCACTAAACACTGATAAACCGTTCAGGTTTCGCTGATTCCCCACTAAACACTGATAAACCGTTCAGGTTTCGCTGATTACCCACTCCTGTCACTACTGTTATTGTTCCGCAATCTAGAACTTTCCACAAACTCTTGAACACCCGATCGCCTTTTACCATTTAATCTTCAACTAGTAAATAATTTATAGTAAAGAAAAAGGACCAAGAAACCACATATCCGAGTCCATTCTAGTAAATAATTATCCCAATACGGCATCAAGCTTATCTAGTATGTTCACACATTCTCGAAACCCGATCGCCTTCTACTACTATAATCTTTAAAAAATAATTGCCCCAATTTAACAAGCATTATTCAGCAGCACTCGGGCGAAGTATTATTATTATTATTATTCTCAAGTCACGGATGACACAGTGCAGTGTCAACATGACATGGTGACATGGTGTCATGGTGTCAACCATGATTGACGCAGTGCACACCTGGCTTCTCTTGTCCATTCTATTAAGCTTGAGTTGTGCCCACCTCATCTCAAGTGTTTTAATTGGTTCTCTTCTCTAAGAACTAGACTTGCTCTTACTCCCTAAGTGTAACTCATCCACTCTTTTGCGCTCCCCTCTCTTTATTGCTTATTCTGTTTGGCTCACTCTACCCAGAGAAGTTAAGGATCTGACCTCACTCCGCCTGTTTAAGATCCGTGCCGCCCCTTATTTACTACGACATAGATAGCTCATTATCCACATGTCCTTTGCGTCTCTGTATTTTTCACTATTTTATTTGACATTGTCTTTCTTTATGGAGTTGTTGTTGCTGTTCATTTTGCTACTCTTTCTTTTTCCCTCCCCTTACTTTTATTTATCGCCGTGGTTGGCAATCACCCACTCTCTTACATTGGCCGGTGTTTCCACCGAGTCTTGAGATGTTGTAATAAATATAAATATAAATATTACCAGCTATTTCGGGAGATCTGGAGGCGTTCCGTGCCCTTGCTGCTGACCGAAGCGGTTGGGTAGGCATCTGTGCCCGAGTGGTGTCGGCACCCTAGTTTTTGTCTTCTGTTCGCATATTTCTTCTTTTTCTGAAACTGTTATGGTCTTTTGTATCTATTCGAAGTGGCTTATGCGAACATTTTTGGCTGGTTTGCATGATTTGCATGCCCATTAATGCAGCTGCAGGCCATGCTGATGTCTACGCGAACAAGCACATAATAATAATAATAAATTTCGGTAGAAACTATGAATCCAAGAAAGGCCGACAAAATACCGCGAACCTAGAAAACAGGCCAACAAGCTGCAGCTAAGTCTTACCTGCGATGTCAACTGGCGCAACACAGAGTCGAACTCCGCTCAGGCTTGATCTCTGCTCACTCCCAGTGCACTATGCTTGGAGACAGTGGTGGCACACAAAGTCAAACTCCGCTATACCTTGCCCACTCTCAGGCCAGTGCACTATGCCTGGAACAGTGCTCCCACTACACATGATCGTACTGCTGGAAAAACACCGAGTTCATGACTACCTGAAGCATTTATGATTATTGTCTCGAATCCCGTATCTAGCAAGTGTCCCCGTATCACAAGAATTGGTGTTTCCCGTATTTGTACTCAGAGTTGTACTCATCGCGTATACATGTATTTCAAACAATTACAAGGTCTAGTCCTGTGTATGTAATATGTATTTTATGAATCATATTTCTGAATCATATTTCTATGGCAGTCCCCACAGACCTATTGTCTCCTTATGGGGTACCCTAGCCAATCTAGGATTGCGATACGAAATTGACTTGGTGAAGCAGCAAGGCGGACCGTGTCAAGGGGATGTACCCGTCTACATCACACCACACGAAGGAACACCGTGTTCCACCACCTTGTAATATGCTGTCAAACTAAAAAACCGAATTATTTACAGGTACATGAATATACCCAATGCTGTAGACAGCAAGCTGCTTCGGCCATTAAAGGTCTCACCAGTACAGCAACGGGAGATTCGCGCACCTCAGGAGTGCTTCTTGGAGGACTATTTCACTGAGGTTCGCCACACAATCCCAGTACCGGGTCAACTCGAAAGAGCGAAAGCCATATGCCGGTCCAACAAACCTACCATTATACTACCTAATGTCGAGGATGTGAAGGATGAAGGTGACTTCATCTATGGTTCAGACTCGACGAGCAGACGTGTGGTGAAGGTCACCCCCAAGAAGGGCTCCAAAAGCCCTGAAGCCGATACAACTGTGCTGAAGTTGAGGAAAGCGGATTCTGGGGGAAAAAACAGGTACCGGACTAAAGTGCTGTATAAAGAACTGCTTATAACCTTGTCATGATGTGCGGAAGTGCGAGGGAAGAATTCGACGGCCCGAACTTCCTGGCAAAATGGATCGATTGATTGCAACATGCAAGCCATTTTGGTACAAGTTCAACAGTTGTGAGGGTTTTGAACTGGAGTATTTTCCAGAAGGTTCACTCCGCCAGCTGCCCAGCACTGAGCTGCATGATCAAGAACGACTAGGTTTGCTGCGGGATGCTGCCTCCGGCCTCCACTTCCTCAACTCTCTGGGAATTATCCATTTTGATGTAGTGTGCTTCTTCATTACCTCTTTACACCTCTGTCACACACTCGTCGAACAAGGAGCACAGATGTTTCCCTGCTTCTTTTCCCGGGGGTCACATCTGCGCCGCCACACACAGCCCATGATATCAATGTCCCACTCTCTGGAATAAGTTGCTTGCATCTATACGATCACTGGAGAAACCCGGTCAATTCCGGACCACTCTTTTATCCCACCTTAAAAGTCACTGACTAACGTTGCTCACTGATCAAATAATTATGTAATTTTTCCTCTGCTGTCTTAAACCCTGTTCTATTCTATTCTATTCATCTGGTTTTCTTTTAATCTTTTCCTTGTGTCCTTATATGTATATTTGTGTGCCTGTAGTCGATCTCATGTAATCAGGTAACATTGCCTGTTGATCGACCTAGGTTCTGCTAAATTCGCAGGCGAGAAGGTAGATCTTTGCAGAACACTCGATGACCGTAGTTCATACACGTATAGACCTCCTGAATTGTTCCCACAACCAGGCATAGATTACCCCGAAAGTGATTGGATAATGGTTAGTCCGTCAGCAGACTCTTGGAGGTTTGGATTGTGTATTTTAAAAGTGATGACTCGGGACGCCTGCGACTCATTATGGAGTGACGATTTGTACAAGCAGTTTATAGCGATGAATGACATCTTGGGGAGGGGATCATATCCATGATATCAGCCTGTGAAATTTATAGGCTTGTCTACTTCTAGCCTGCCTCCTTGTGTGAATAAGATTATGTACTACATGATGCGACACAATGCAGCTGAGCGTATGAACATGGAGCAAGTAGTCAAGGAGATTAATGAACACCTTGGCTTGGCCTTGCGAAGGCATCTCCTGTGGATGATGCAGGCACGTCGAAGGCAACCAGTGCGATCGAACCTGCTGCATCCTAGCTGAGCAATACACTGAACCCCTGTGCGGGCAGCTTGGATGCTTCCAAAGCACATAGGTGAGTGCTGGCTCAATCATTTCGTCTAATCCTGTCCAATCTAATGGATCCCTACAGTTCAATGCATCGAATATCTGTGCCCATGTGTTGCGAAGTTCGATTATCATTTACGCACATTTGTTGTACACTGTATGTGGTTCTTGTCTTGTAGAGTCCGATACATGTATCTGATATCATAATTAAATGGTCTTTTGAAGTTGTGGACAATCATGTGAGTATGTGTTGATAGTTTGCGAGCAGCATGAAACGAGGTGGAGGACACCGTGTTCGGAAACAGTGAACTTTCTGCAACCATCCACAACGATTGGTAGAGCCTCGGTGTCCTCCACCTTGTTTCATGCTGCTGTCAAATTATCAACACATTACCGTCATGATGTAAACAAAACTTGAAAAAGCAAGGTTTATCCACAACCATGCGTGACGCGCGCGTATGGTGTGTGGCGTATGGTGTGTGGCGTATGCAAAAGTAAGCGTTGTCATAGAGTCCACTAGCAGCTAGCTACTTTTTAGACCAGGTCAGATCTTGAACATAACAGTGGGAAGTTCACAATAAATGAATTGGTATTTTCTGCATATGTCAAAGACTGCCGTGTGAGTGCATGTGTATGTGAGAAAAGGGAGAGAGTGTGGGTGTATGTTTGTGTAATGGTGTGGGCATGTGTGGATTTGGCATTTGTCCCCAGCTCTATTCTATATCACTCACGCCGCAACTACTGCTGCATAGCCCCAAGTCTGAAGACTTGGCAACTTCACGCCTGCACCTGACTCTTGCGCTATGATACGCGTCGCCTATGATACCCCTCAGAATTTCCCACCTTGCTCCCCCTAATGTTCTGGCTGCCCGTTTTGGATCCTTCAGTTGCCTGATGATCGTAGTAATACGTGAAACTCAGAGTTGTAACAAAGCTTCCCATCTCTCTCTCTCTTATTTATTATCATTATTATATACATGTTTATTTGAGGATTTCCCAAAGACGTACAAGTAGTCTAAATTGAAGGGAGTTCCATTATAATGGGAGGCTGTAGGGTTGAGATAGCAGACAGTAGATGGCTAATGAACAGCCTAGCTAGAATAATACAATCATAATACTTCAGTATAATCTTAGCTGGTCCAAAAGCCGATTACTAGTAGGCGAAAAAATCGGGCCGATTTGGGAAATGTCTACTTCGAAGTAGCGCCAACGCACCAGCCGAACGTGAAGCACCAGCATTCACGGAATTTGCGTCTGTTTCGACGGAGGACGTTATGGCCCTTCTCCAGTCCCTTGACGCGTCAAAAGCGACTGGACACGATGACTTGCCGGGTATTGCCCTTAGAAACTCGGCACCAATACTGGCTCCCTCGCTCAGCATGATTTTCAATACTTCGCTATGCCAGGGGTGTGTTCCCCATCAGTTTAATTAAAAATTGCTAATGTGTCGCCGCTATTCAAAGGTGGCAGTAATGATCCTTGTCAGCCTACTGCGTATCGACCTATTAATCTATTTGAAACTCGGGTATTGAGCCAATAATAAAATTAATGCAGAAAGGAAAAAGGACATATGGAAACGAGTTAAGAGTAACTATGTCTTTGGGAAATCCTCAAATATATAATAACTCTCCACCACTGTAACTAGATATTATACAGTCAGAAAGTGCAACAACTAGGCACAAAACTGACAGAGTACTGAGACATTCGACGTCCTGACACTTAGCTTCAACACATCTCCATAGCGCTAACCGACAGCCTTCCAACTCGGAAGGTTCAAGGTAAAGTTATGGAGAGACCAAAAAGGGGAAGGTAACTTAGGTAAGCGCAACGAAAATGAGCCCTAGCTACAGTCCCAACGGAACAAAGAATGTTAAGGCCTAACACAAGCTCTGACCTCTTGTTGAGGGAGCGGGTCTTGTCGGCCCAGGCAATCTCTAGCTTCTCGGCCAGACACAGGTTGCAGCGCTTCGAGATGTTAGAGTATGGTGCGGCTCTCCTCACAACGGACCACCTGATACTGTAAGGTTTGTTTTCATCATTCAGTCTCCAGATGTGTCCGGACAGTCTCGTTGAGGTCTCGTGCTTCTTGTGGCGAATAGTATGTTGATGACCATTGAATCGTGTCTTGAATGTCCCTTCCGTTAATCCAGTATACTCCTTCATGTCGCTGCCGGTTACATGTGCCCTGTACACAATGCTCGATGCATAGGCCTTGACGGATTATGCTAGCATAACTTTTCGCATAATTCCTACCAAAATCGAATAATCGCATAATTCGAGGCAAATTGCATACGAATCGCATAAAATTGGAATAATCCGCCTGTTCGCATCAAATTCCATACAGTTGTACAGTCATGTTCTACAACTCAGGGGCCGTTTACATGAGAAAAATAAGCCCGGGCTTATTCAACCCTAGGCTTACGATAAGCCCGCCTTGATCAGTCACCCAGTCATTTTAGAGCGCGCGTTTACATGGTCAGGCGGGCTTATTCAGCTCGCCCCGAGCTGAACTAGCCCTACCCTTGGCCCCCGAGCTTATCCAACCCCCAGGGCTTATTTTGTCATGTAAACGGTCAAGAAGGGCTTATAAGCGAGTTTTTCCGTATTTTTCGATTTTGCCTCGTAAACCTGAGAGAATGTGGCCGTGGACAGTGCGTCTCTTTTATTTATTTCTTGGTATGTTTTCTTCTGGTTTTTGTCCAGTGGAAGGTCCTAGCCCATCCTTCACCTTCTCGAAAAAGAAGTGACAATTGGAAAGGCAGTAGAAACCTGAGCCGGCATTTCTTGATCCAAATTTCATCAAACACGAACATTTACCACTGCGTTCATGTGCGATTTGAAAAATATAATGCGCGCAGAACTCGCAGTCACTCACCTGAACTCAGCCCCGTACAACCGTCATCTGGTCATGTAACGGTTGAAAAATAAGCCCGAGGCGAATAAGCCCGGGCTTATTTTCCTCATGTAAACGGCCCCTTACAGTACAAGTTGATGCACCAGGAAGTCGTAGGTTTACGACTCCCTTGATAACAATCAGTGACGGTCGTAGCTACATGTAGGTCGAACGGTGCGTTGACCCCGTTGAACTTTTGCTACTACACGTCTACAGTACAGCGCCCTCTACAAAAATCCCCTGTTATTTTGCACAGAATCATCATATACATTAGCAGCATATGTGAGCATAATGCGGCATAATAATAGATAACTTTTAGCATAAAAATAGCATAATTCTGCCATTTTTTCAGCAATGCGAAAAGCATAATTTCACGAAAATATTAGCATAATCCGTCAAGGCCTATCGATGCTCGACAGTTTCCTTCCAAGGGGCAATCATTTTTGACACGGCAGTTGCAGGTTCTCACATCCTTGGTCTTATTCTGGTGGTCGCTGCGGAGGATACTATTGTTGTGTTGCTTGATGATGGTGGCGACATGCAACTTTAACTGAACTTTAGCGTGTTCCGGTTAAATATCTTGTATATTATTATTATTATTATTATTATTATTATTATTATTATTATTTATTACAACATCTCAAGACTCGGTGGAAACACCGGCCAATGTAAGAGAGTGAGTGATTGCCAACCACGGCGATAAATAGAAATAAGGGGAGGGAAAAGGAAAGAGTAGCAAAACGAACAGCAACAACAACTCCGTAAAGAAAGATAATGTCAAATAAAAACAGTGAAAAACACAGAAACGCAAAGGACATGCGGATAATGAGCTATGTATGTCGTAGTAAATAAGGGGCGGCACGGATCTTAAACAGGCGGAGTGAGGTCAGGTCCTTAACTTCTCTGGGTAGAGTGAGCCAAACAGAATAAGCAATAAAGAGAGGGGAGCGCAAAAGAGTGGATGAGTTACACTTAGGGAGTAAGAGCGAGTTTCTAGTTCTTAGAGAAGAGAACCAATTAAAATACATGAGATGAGTTGGGTACAACTCAAGCTTAATAGAATGGACAAGAGAAGCCAGGTGTGCACTGCGTCCAAGTGATAACGGGGTTGTATAATTTGCAACCTTTGACTTTGTGGAACTTGACTACGTGTACTGTAACTATACAAATTTTCGGCAGCTATTTAATTTCGGCTATATTCGGCACCGACCCAAAACGCCTAAAACGCCGATGAAATTTTTCACAGAATCTGTCGCACTATACCATGCCCTCGAGCTCCTCTACCCCACGGCCCACGTCGAAAATAATAATAATAATAATGACAGTTCGCATTTCACTCATTGCATGAGGTCAACGCATCTGTTAACAATTTCGAGCCAAGCAGCTCTATCAGAAGCAGATTGCACAGCATCCAGAAGCGACAGATTAATGCATTGTAAGTCTTTCTTGACAACGTCGATCCATCTCAGACGTGGTCGTCCTCGGGGTCGTCGTATGTCTGTTGTGTTGATTGACATTAGGAGGGCTTGGAACGAGGACGATTCTTCGCCTTCCCTCACTACATGGCCGAACCACAGCAGTCTCCGTTGCCTGCAGACTTGAGATAGTGGGGTCTGCTCGGTTCTGGCATACAGCGCTGTGTTCGAGATTCGTTGTGGGTACGTGATACCAATGATGGTACGTAGTTTTTTCCGGTGCCATACATTGACGACGTCGGTTAATGTTTGCGATAAGGTCCAAAGCGCACAATTATACAGCAAGACAGGCAATATCAGGCAGGAAAACATACACAGCCTGGAATTCAAGTTGTGGCGTTTCCATGGAATGCTTGCAAATGCCCGATTTGCAGCAGACACTCTGGCTGCTATGTCTTCTGCTGTGCCTAGCATACTCCCCAGCAGCTTCACCGATTTCCAGGAATCATCTTCCTTGGTCACAGTGAAATATTGAGTTTTTGCCACGTTCAGCTTCAGATTGTCATCCGAGAAAACGGGTTCACACACACGGACGGTTTCTTCCACAGATGATCGCTCGTTCTGATGGGCAGTGGTGTCGTCTGCGTATTGTGTGAAAGTTGCTGGTAGGTCTGACGCGGGTAGAGCTTGCTCTCGGATCTTACGCATCGAAAATAAATCGTCGCCGAAATGTCAAAAATCGTGAAGTGCCGAAATTTTGCAGCGCCGAAATACTGTAGTTTCACAAATTTTTGGTGTACTTTTATTTTCGGTACTTTCGGTGCATCTGCTTCATACCTAAAATTTCAATACACCGAACAAACACTAACACGCATAATCCAATAGGGAACAGCTTCCCTGTACCGAAAATTTCTGTTCACCTAACCTGGCCTTTTGCCCTCATACCGAAAATATTGACACCGAAAATTTCTGAAAGTAGTGAGGTTTTACATTCCGAAATTCGGCAAAAAGATTCGGCACGCGGGAGCGAGGTCGAAAATGCACACGAAGATTCGGCGTGTTTGTTCGGAAAAAGCTCACTTTGCCGAAAATATTTTTCGGATGCATTTTCTTGTAGAAGAGCGCTAGCGCGTGATTTATTCAAAGAGGTTTCTTATCTCAGCATCGCTTGGCAGGCGTCTTTGGCGACATGGCATCGTCAGCTACCTTTGATTGCTCCTCTCCACTGCCTGTCGACTCTCTTTCGCCTGGAATGTCCTCACCGTCATCTGTGTGGCTGAAAAGACTATGGCGATACGCATAAAAGTTGACTTGGCCATGGAGTTGGTTTTTCTGAGGCGACTAAGGAGGCAGGTTTGGCCCTCGACTCTTTGGGCGATCAAAGTTCGTCGGAATCAGCAAGAAAAGGAGCACGGGACATGACGTTGCTGGTGCTGGGGCTCACGATTCACGAAATGAAAACACATCATTTTCGACTTGCAAAACAAACGTTGGTGCGAAAATTCGACATTTTGATGTTCGACAATTAAATGACCGAAAAACGCTGTACGGAATGCAAAACCTCAGAGTATACAGGTCAGTAGCGCCTCCCCCGGGCCCTGAGCCATGTGAACTGCAGATGGCACTGAGTCACCATGGTCACCAGTGCAGCGCAGTGGCAGTGGTCACGCCATGCGAAGCAGGTCGATCTACGACTGCATGCCTACGACTCAGTGCAGGTCTAGCTAGGTAGCTACGCCTACACGCACGGTCTACGAGTACGGCTACGTCAAAGCACGCGAAGCAACGCCACAGAAAAAACGTGGTACAAAGACCAAGACTCTCGACAAGACTGTCATTAATTTCGCTTTGCAGTTCAGTTAGTGTTAGACGATTTTGTTTCCACTGGATTAATTCCGTCCGCCTGGAGCTGCCTTCGGGAGCTCTCCCGAGTGAGAAGGGTCGATTCTACAACTTACAAGACTTAGTAGTGATACAATGCTCGCGTCATAGTGGATCGAAAAAAGGAAAGGTAAGAAGATTAGTTTTGAAACGTGCAGCACTGCTGTTCCCTACTGCTCGCTATCGAGGAAACGGAGTAACCGCCACGCAGCGTCGTCGTCGACACTAGCGGTAGAAGCAATGGCAACGGGAGATTCGCGCACAGAGGAGGAGTGCTTCTTGGAGGACCACTGTTTCACTAGGTTTCGCGAGCACACCATTCCATACAGGGATGATTTCGAAAGAGCGAAGGCTATATGCCAATCGTGCAAACGTGACGTTATCACTATCGAAACACCAAGACTCGAGGATGTGAAGGAGCCAGGCGGCTGTATTTATATGTCAGCCTCGAAGAGCAGACTTGTAGTGAAGGTCACCCCCAAGTTTGGCATCAGAGGCGCTAAATCAACCGTGCTGAAATTACGCACAATTGACGGCAGTAAACACAGGAACAACTCTAAAGTACTGTACAAAGAACAGCTGATAACCATGTATGTGCAGAAGTGCGAGGAAAACATTATTCGAAAGGACAAAACTAAGAAAAGGGATCGACTGTTTGCAGCTTGCCAGCCTAGCTGGTTCAAATTCTTAAGGTGTGAGGGATTTGAATTGGAGTATTTTCCAGAAGGCTCACTTAACAAGCTGCCCAGCAGTCAGCTGCATGATAACGAGCGGCTAGGTTTGCTGCGGGATGCTGCATCCGGTCTCCAGTTCCTCAACTCACTGGGTATAATGCATTTTGATGTGAAGCCATCGAACATCTGTGTTAGCATGCGAGCCGACGGCACACGGATTGGAAAGTTGATCGACCTGGGTGCTGCTAAATTTGTGGGTGAGAGGGTAGACCGGTGCAGAACACTAGATGATACTCCGGAATATAGACCACCAGAACTCTTCCCGAACTCGCATGTAGGACTAGCAGGCTACCACGAAGACTTGGATAACTGGCAATTGGTTAAGCCGTCAGCGGACTCCTGGAGGCTGGGAATGTGTGTTGTAGAAGTCATGACTCGCCGCAGATTCCCCATCGTATGGGAAACAGCTTCAGATAGTGACCCATATTTCAAGCAATTCATAGACTTGAATCATGCCGTGGGGTTCAATAAGCCTTTGACGTTTCCGGGCTTGTGCACATCAAGCTTGCACCCGGTAGCTGAAATGCTGATGCACCACCTGTTGCGATTATGTGAAGAGTATCGTTGGGACATGAAAAAGGTGGTCAGGGAGATAAATGGGCACCTTTCTTTGTGCCAATAATGTATTCGTCTGGTGCCAACATGGCAAAGGTCCCTAGTCCGTTGAAAGCTGATGCATCCAAAGCACATAATGTTGATTCAGTCATGGTGTCTAATCCAGGCAAAGCAGCTGCATCCCCTCTGTAAGATACATCGCCGGAATGGCTGTGGTGCTGCTTTGGATGTGTTTGCAACACATAATGCTCCTCTTACCAAACTGATGAGGACCGCAGAGACGATGCTGAAGTAGGATCTGAGTTATCACCATTGCTGAGTAGTTGTACAGTCATATCCATTCCCGCAGGCTGTCTTACCGCAACATTGAAGGGCTGGTTTAACTCACCGCCACCACTGCACCAGTTGCCTAGACAACTGAATTCACCTGGACTACATGTACAGTACAAAGATAAGTGAAGTACTGTGAGACTCACGTTCACCGGCCACCGCCCAACAACATGCACGCAAATTGCTTGGACTGTTGAAGGTATTACATCCCGGTCATGCTGACTAATATATCTACAATATGTGTACACTTCATAAACTAGTCAAGACTTCATTTACAATGTAAATACTCTGTATTTTCTTCATTCTGGACATTTCATTTCCTGCCATACTTTTCTGCAACCTTGGTCTCGTCGTGATACGTATCGGTAGATTACAGGGAAAGATGTTTTGCAGTGTTCTGGGGTGATCATGGGGGTAACCGACGGTTACGTCCTTGTCACGTGTTATATTTTGTTCTGCGCATGCTCATAGCTGCCATGATGATTGCCATGTATTCAGCTTCCAGTTTTACCCCGTCGTGTCCGGTCTTCTTGTTTGTCCGTCGCCGTCTTGTTAATTAATTATGTAATACAGTACTTTAGCTCAGTTGCGTTGTTGTGTGTGGCGAGTCGGGAGAGCGGCGAGTTGGGAGAGCGGTGAGGCTGGGCCCATGACGCCTGGAGAATACGTTTTTTTTTTTTTTTTTTTTACTACGTTCACATAACCAGCTCGAAAAGAATAAGGAAAGACAATGGTACGGAGACTAGGACAAACGTGACAACTAATGAGCAGGCGCTGCACCGAGACGCAGCAGTGATGGTGGGGCATTGATGACTCTGCCGACCTGAGGTCTCGGCGTCACGGCCAAAAACACGTCTTTTTTGGTCGTTTTTGCCATGATCATTGTATGCACAGTGACTCTCTCATTTGAAGTTTCGATGCTAGCAGCTTTTGAGCTGGATACTGGAAATATGGATGCCATATCAACAACATACACTTGTTTTGAACCAGTTGCGACACGCGAGAAGCATCAGTTGCGAAAAATGATTGCACCTTTGGGAAAGGGTTAGCAAGAGCAATACTGCCAATAGAGAAGTGCAACTACATGTACATTGGAGATGCATGTGATATGCTACGCAATGTCAAATGTATTATGATATGCTACGCAATGTCAAGTCTTGTTACTCGAATGACTCGCCAGGTGCGTGAGGTAGGCGCAAGACCATTGGTCGCCGGACGGAGCCTGAAGTGCCCCATCGCCACTTAGCCCCAGTCAGCCAGTATCTTGTTAGTCTGGCATGTTTGTCATTGCCTCCTTCTTTCTTGTTTACGAGTTTGGTGCGTGGCTTTCAAGTAAGAAAGGTCCAGATACAAACCCGATGATGATCTATCTATCGCTGCACTGGCCTGGGACAGTTGCCGAAAGACAGTGTAATTTGTATCTATCGCTGCACTGGCCTGGGACAGTTGCCGAAAGACAGTGTAATTTGTATTGTACAAGTACAGTAACACGAAGTTACTGCTCAATGAAATCCGATCCAGTGAGTCACCCGAAGTTTTTTCATAATAATCTTTATTTACAGGATCTCCCAGAGGCGATGGCCGGTCAATTCTTGATCAAGGGGATCATCTCCTGATGCAAATCATGCAATAGAAATAAACAGCGAGGAAAACCTTCCAGCCCTTTTTTTCCGCTGAAACTCCTCTTGTTCACAGATCTATGGCCAGTATGGGTGCACAGCGTCCAGCGTGTACAATGCCTGTACTTGACTCACGGGACCGGATTTCATTGAGCAGTACACTGTACACTGTACGCTGTACGCTGTAACACTGTACACTGTACGCTGTAACACTGGGGTTTCTCAATCTTCGTACAGTGACCATAGCCGCCAAATCCCCCTTGCCATGTTTCATCAGTTGAGCCCAAAGCAATTTAATGAAAACGACCTGTAAAAAAAAAAAAAAAAAAAAAAAAAAAAAAATAGACGAGAGGGCTCGAAAGCCCATACATTGTACATGTAGCCCTGGCTTTCTCGGGTACATGTTCTTTTTAAAGAGGAACTTTAGCTCATGCACATAATGTACATTACATGTCCAAAAACCTATACAATTATGCATCTGCAGCCGGCAGCTTTTACTTCGAGGTAGACGTTTTGACTACCTCTAAGACAACTCAAAAAGCACGAGCAACGACAGTAACTACAGCACTGCACTACATGTACAAGTACTTTGAAGTATTTTACAAAGAAACTAGTTGAAATTTGTTTCAAGTAGTAGAAGATGGAAGTCTGCAAGCAGCTCAACAGATTGGTTGGTCAATATTAATTTTTACCTAGCCAGAATGAACAGGCGATGCTGCCATCTTGTGTCACAGTGAAGGGACAGCAAATCCTTTCCCCAGAGCGAAGTGGCTATACTATACTACATGTATAGTTTATCTGTTGCACAGATCAGTCACTTGGACTTTTTTTTATCTACATGACCCTGCGGCTGGCATGCAGCTCAATGTAACCATGGCAACCAGTATATATGCTTGTATTCAATTTCATAATACTGTACAAGTACAGTGTATGATATAATCCAAAACTGGTAAACCAGTATTAGATAAACCTTGTTGTAGTTCACGCATGCTGTCAATCTAACAATTGCGTGAAGTACAGTGTAGTGTAGGGTTTACCGGGTGTTAGCGGCCGTCGTGAGTTAGTTCCCTTCTGGAACGGACACGATTAGCCCTTGGCGAATTATCCTGCATGGATCAGTGGTCATACCTGAACTATGTGGGGAAAATTTAGGGGTTCATTTACCCCCCCCCCCCCTGGATTAGCCCTTTCCCAAAGATGCCAAAAAAGTTCGCAACTTATGCTTTTCGGAACCATGCCAAAACAAGTGAAAGTTGCTGAAATAGGAACTCAAAATGAACCAGTTCTTTGTGCATTATGATGCCAAAATTAAAGCATATTAGCTATGGAAAATGAACAGATTTGGACTGAGTCATTGTCCTTTTTGGTGTACCTCCGCACAGCATTCAGGATATAGCGGCATGCTAGTCAGTGCTGCCACATACAAGTACATGTACATACATGTACTTCGAGAATCACACTTGCCATGATCAGATGATGATTGGATGCAGTGTTTCAGCGCTTCTTGTTGAAGCGGAGCATCACGAACAGTGTCAATGGTCTCCTCCAGGGCGCTTCTCTGCACATAATTGCGGAAAGGTTGCGAAGTAGTTTATGAAAATGAAGAAAGTTGCGAAAGTGTCGAGCGTCTTTGGGAGAGGGCTACCCTGGATTCGCCCCTGCGGGCGCTGCGCCCTCCTTCACGTTTTGACCGGCCCCTTTCAAAATATACGCGCCACCCTTCACAGTGTGCGGGCAGCGCCAAGCGCCACCCTGTTAACTAATGCACATGTATGATGAGTACACAATGATGTCATCATGATTGTATTGTACTTCAAGTACACTGTACTGTCTGTAGTAGCACAACAATCAACATTGTATTTTTTTACTATTGCCACAGCCCTACTAGTACTGGAATACAGGTGGAGAACAAAAAGAAACGAGTATGAGTCATTGCTAGGGGTCAGCGGGTTGGTAATGCCCGCATTATATTGAGCATCATATGGGATTTTAAATTTCGAGGCATTATAATGATTCCGCGTATCCTTTGAATGTCATGTCCCATAATCATGTTTGATGTGTCTTAGTAACTATCCCAGAGCATTATGCGAGCAATATAATTATGCTTCTTTTCAGCATTACCCGCTGACCCCTATAGGCTAGTTATTGCATCCCATAGTCATCACTTACATGTAGATCTACCATTGAAAACCATAGTCATAGTCATAGTCATAGTCATAGCGGGTTCCAGTGGTCGATGAATAAAATTACATGGAAAGGATGTGTACTAGTAGTAGTGGGCCGGTTGCTTCTTGGTACGATCAAGAGCATAAGCTCCTGGTACTATCAAGAGCATAAGCTCCTGGCACTATCAAGAGCATAAGTTCCTGGTACTATCAAGAGCATAAGCTTCTGGTACTATCAAGAGCATAAGCTCCTGGTATTATCAAGAGCATAAGCTCCTGGTACTATCAAGAGCATAACTTAAGCTCCTGGTACTATCAAGAGCATAAGCTCCTGGTACTATCAAGAGCATAACTTAAGCTCCTGGTACTATCAAGAGCATAACTTAAGCTCCTGGTACTATCAAGAGCATAAGCTCCTGGTATTATCAAGAGCATAAGCTCCTGGTATTATCAAGAGCATAAGCTCCGGGTACTATCAAGAGCATAAGCTCCTGGTATTATCAAGAGCATAAGTTCCTGGTACTATCAAGAGCATAACATAAGTTCCTGGTATTATTACCGGTACAGTCACTACTGTGCATACAGGAAAATACAGGCCACATGCCTCGTATTGCTCTTTTTCTCTCCGAAACTCAACCCTTGCAAGCCAGACACGAAAGAAAGTATCCGGCTTGCAAGTGTCGAGTTTCGGAGAGAAAAAGAGCGGTACGAGGCATGTGGCCTCTACAATTGTAATACTTTGAAATTCTCCGTGAAATCCAAATTTGAAACTGCAACAGTGTATACAGCTTCACATTTCACATTGCTTTAAAACTTGCACCGTGGACTTCACATCAGGGAGTCATAAAACACGACAGATCTACGATGTATCACAGCACTGGCGCGTGTCGAGACGCGAACAAATCCACGCAAAGATGTGGTAGATATACATGTACAACTAAATTTCTAACCAAGTGGAGGTGCTGCGAAACGAAAATGTACAAACTTTCGTTAGTCTAGTTTATGTGAGAATGAGACGCTTCACACGAGATTTCGCAACTAACTTTGGGACCAGAAACTTACTTGCTTGATACGCGAAATGTTACTTTACATTACAAGGCCTCGACAGAACTGCGTCACTTCGACTTCGTTTGCTCGCCCAGAGTGTTCTTTTCACTGGCTTAGTATTCCGTCAGTCTGGACTGGAGCAGCCTTTGCGAGCTCTCCCGAGCGCGAAAGGTCAATTCCACAAGTCGTATTTTATCAAACGAAAGAAGTGCAACTCATCGACAAACAGATAGACAGTGAGAGATCTGCCGTGGCGTAAGGGGATCGACGGAAGGTTTGAACATTGGTTTGAAACGTGCCGCACTGCTGTTCCCGACTGCTCGCTATCAAGGAAACGAAGTAACCGCCAAACAGCGTCGGCAGGAGGACAAGCAGCAGAGACAATGGCAACGGGAGATTCGCGCACAGTGGAGGAGTGCTTCTTAGAGGACTACCTCACTACGTATCGCCACACAATCCCAGTACCGGGTCAATTCGAAAGAGCGAAGGCCATATGCCTGTCCAACACACCTACCATTATAGAAACACCTAATGTGGAGGATGTGAAGGATGAAGGTGACTTCATCTATGGTTCAGACTCGACGAGCAGACGTGTGGTGAAGGTCACCCCCAAGAAGGGCTCCAAAAGCCCTGAAGCCGATACAACTGTGCTGAAGTTGAGGAAAACGGATTCTGGGGGAAAAAACAGGTACCCGACTAAAGTGCTGTATAAAGAACTGCTTATAACCTTGTATGTGCAGAAGTGCGAGGAAAGAATTCGACAGCCCGAACCTGGCAAAATGGATCGATTGTTTGCAATGTGCAAGCCATTTTGGTACAAGTTCAACAGTTGTGAGGGTTTTGAACTGGAGTATTTTCCAGAAGGTTCGCTCCGCCAGCTGCCCAGCACTGAGCTGCATGATCAAGAACGACTAGGTTTGCTGCGGGATGCTGCCTCCGGCCTCCACTTCCTCAACCATCTGGGAATTATCCATTTTGATGTGAAGCCAGGAAATATCTGTATTTTCATGCGAGCTGACGGCACACGGATCGCCAAGTTGATCGACCTAGGTTCTGCTAAATTCGCAGGCGAGAAGGTAGATATTTGCAGAACACTCGATGATACTCGCTCATATAGACCTCCTGAACTGTTCCCACAACCAGGCATAGACCACCCCAAAAGTGATTGGATAATGGTTAGTCCATCAGCAGACTCTTGGAGGTTTGGATTGTGTATTTTAAAAGTGATGACTCGGGACCCCTGCGACTCATTATGGAGTGAAGCTATATTGAGTGACGATTTATATAAGCAGTTTATAACGATGAATGACATTATGGGGAAGGTTTCATATCGGCCTCTGAAATTTATAGGATTGTCTACTTCTAGCCTGCCTCCTTGTGTGAATAAGATTATGTACTACATGATGCGACACAATGCAGCTGAGCGTATGAACATGGAGCAAGTAGTCAAGGAGATTAATGAACACCTTGACTTTGCGAAGTTATCTCCTCTGGATGATGCAGGCTCGTCGAAGGCGACCAGTGCAGTCGAACCTGCTGCATCCTCGCCGAGCATTGAAGCCCTATTCGGGCAGTTGGATGTTTCCAAAACCCATAAGTAAGTGCTGGCTCGGTCATTTCCTCTAATCCTGTCGAAGCTAATGCATCCCCTCAGTTCAATACATCGGAATATCTGTTGCCATGTGTTACGAAGTTATCACAGATTATCATTTACGCACGTTGTCGCTTGTTGTTCTTGTCTTGTAGAGTCCGATGTCTGATGTCATTTTTATGATCTAGTGCCAATTGACTTATCACATTCTTCCTTTCATAAATAAGGGTACCCTGTCAAAAGGCCTTAGGCCTGTGGGGATTGCCCTATCAAAAATTTAATAATAATAATAATAAACTTGTTTTCACTACTTGAATTGTGTTCTACTCCTCCATAAATTTCAAATTGTGTTTTGTTTGCCCGTATATGATCTAGTGCAAGTGTGAGTATGATGGAATGTGTGACCCGTATTGTGTGTGGAGCATGCAAAAGTAGATCTACGTGTTGTCAGAGTGAGCGGGATTGTCAAGTGAGTGTCCCTCATGCGTACTGCTAGTTTCGCCCGGGAGCGAGAGTGATTCATCCCTGGTCTGGTTGTCTTGGTCTTGGTCATGTTTTCTGTACGTTTTGGTCTCTGATTGTCCGCCTTGATACGTCCGCACTTTTACTTTCATGACTGCTTGTTCTTTGTTGTTCCGTTGCTGAGTCTTTTTTCCCTTTGTCTTTTTTTGTTCATCTTCTCTTTTCTTCTCCTGCGCCTTCGTAATTATTTCTTGTCATGAAGAAGTCAGACAAACTATTCAGTTGTAGCAGTGTTTTGTGACGGGGGCCAGGGGGAGAAGTAACATTCGCAATGTTGCACACGCCTTGGATGTGTTCCCAATACATGATGCTCATTCTTACCATACTGATGAGGATCGCTGAGACACTACTGAGTGCTGAACTGCTACTTCAGCAGTACTGGGCTCTGAATTAGCGTCATTGTCGGCTAGTGGTACATATTCTTCGAAGCCTGGCTTACAGCGACATCGAAGGGCTGGTTTGACTGGCCGTTACCAGTGGCCTAGGCAGCTGAATTAACCTGGATTATCATCTAAATATGAGCGTAATGCATATTTCCCTCAAACCAGTGAATATGAGTGTTATACTGTGAGGGTCAATATCACCGGCGAATGCCCAACATTGTCGGCGGAAATATTGTAAGAATCGCAATGAACAGTACAAAAATGCGCAGTACGTGTAATTGTGAACCAGGGAGTCGTATACGACTCCCTGTTGTGAACATTGCCTCTGGGTCATTTCATAATATACAATGTACACACAATCGCAATGAATAGTACAAAATGCGCAGTAATTGTGAACATGCATAATAATATTTTACGCACATCGTAGGTGGGACGGTTTGGTTTATCTGAGAACGGTTTATTGTGATGGTCTTCAGTCAGATTACGCAATTGCGATTCTACATGTAGATTATTGTCTCCTTGTCGCCTTTTCACGAAATTATTGCTTTGACTGTATTACAATCATGCTGGTCATGCTGATCAATGACTATATTATGTATCTAAAATATGTACAGTAGCCGTAAACCAGTTGATTATGTGGGACATAAACCTTTTTGTAATAGCGCCATTTTTTAGGGTGGGGATTACATCGAATTCAAAAAAGGATCAGTCGGGGAAGTAAACCGCCTGAAAAGTGAAAAAAAAACTCCAGACCCTTCAGCGCGTTCTAGTTTCGGCCTGATCCCATAGCTCTAGGTTAGCGTATTGCTCATGACAAGCAAGGTTCCGGGTTCGAGTCCTGGTGGGTCTAAAACTAACAGCGAAAACGCGTGACCTACTAGTATACAGAAGCAAATTAGATTCACACTTAGGCTGTTTAATACTCAATCTGCGGACAGAACTGTTTCGTCCTTTGTGGACTCGTCAGCGCAGCACAGAGGAAATGAGGCCGAACCTGATAGCAATGGAAATAAAAATTTCCAATCAGGCCCGAACGTACCTTGCCAGAGTGCTCAAACTGACAAGTCAGTGAGCTCTGCATTACGCAAACAGCAAAGGCACTACCCCACGCAAGAGTGCTCAACTGCTACAAGAGCAGGAGCGAAATACTCAATCTGCGGACAGAACTGTTTCGTCCTTTGTGGACTCGTCAGCGCAGCACAGAGGAAATGAGGCCGAACCTGATAGCAATGGAAATAAAAATTTCCAATCAGGCCCGAACGTACCTTGCCAGAGTGCTCAAACTGACAAGTCAGTGAGCTCTGCATAGGCTGTTTAATAGGTAGGTCGTAAAAAAAAACCGTTAGTTACAAAGTCATGTACATGATTGTTACAATCATGTACATGTACATGTATGTCCATTGGTTGTCGCTTGTTTTCGCACTATACATGTACATGTATGTCACGCCTAGTATTACATGCATGTGTTCTCGCAATTGCATCGTTGTTTCATTATTTCTATGTGTACTGTAGAACGGGTAATTATTTGGACACGCACACCGCTACACCTCATACCACAACGCCCACGCTCCACCCGACCTGGAGTGGACGCCAGCAAAGAATCATGCAGGCGCAAGATAGTCCAACACAGCGCCAACTGAGCAGCATGTTTTATCAAGAATCTTCTGAACTATTTTCGTCTTACGTGGAGCCCACGGCGTTACGGCACGTAGTCGTAGACATACAGTACGTACACTTGGTCTTTTTTTTCTTTTTTTTAAACTTTGTTTTACTTCGCAAAATCCAAACGGGAATTTCTTCCCAATGACAAGGTAGCGAAGATCTTAAGAGGGAAGAAAAAAAAAGAGAGAGAGAGAGAGAGAGAGAGAGAGAGAGAGAGAGAAAAGAAGGAAAGAAAAAAGTGGGTATGCACTGGAAATGATAGTCAGCTGGAAATCGGATCCATTGTCAAACATGGCATTTGCTACTGTTCCATGTAGTCAACGAGCAATTGCGTAGGGTACTGCTGCAGCTTTGAAGGTCTCCAGAGTTGTGCTGGAGCGGACATCTCCAGGTAATCTGTTCCATTTACCTGTAGCGTTGAAGGCATACCTCGACTTGCCAGCGTTTGTTCTTGCAACTGGAAGACTGAGTCCGTCCTGCTGCTGAAGGCGGGTTTCTCTGGTCATTTGTGGAGTCATTAGTTCTGTGACGGACTGCGATGTCTCACCGTGTAGGCTCTTCCACACAAGAGCTAAGGTGTTCTGGTGGAAGTGCTCTGACACCTGGAAAACTCCCAGCCGGGTCAGCAAAGCTTAAAGGTTCAGCTGAGTGTCGCGTGGGCACACCGTAGACAGTGCGGACTGCTCGATTCAGCAGAACCTGCAGCCTCCTGGTCTCAGCACTCGACAGTGAGCCACTGAAAGAGGGCGAGGCGTATAGGGCGTCTGGCAGTACTACGGAGGTCACGTATACGCGTACCGTGCCCTTCACGTATACGCGTACCGTGCCCTTGCAGCTTCACTGAGGCAGCGGCGTGCGCGCCAGAGTGCCCCGATTTTCTGAGCCATCTTGGCTGCCACTTCGTCAATGTACTCCTTGAATGTCAAAGCGCTGTCCACGGTCACTCCGAGATACTTGACTGAGGAGGCTTCTGGGAGGGGTGTTCTGTCGCAGGTGACTTTGATCGGTGGTATTGGCTGTTTGCGTCCGGCATACACTGCTAGGAGATGACTCTTTGTCTCGTTGAGAATGAGGCCACGTTGACGTAGCCAGTCACTGAGCTTTGTGACTGCTGTGGAGAGATTAGCTGAGATGACATCCGTTGACGTGTGGCTGAATTGAATCTCAATGTCGTCAGCAAATTGGATTTACTTTGCTGGCTCTACAACCGATGGGACATCCCGGGTATAGACACTGAACAGCAGGGGGCCAAGCACTGAGCCCTGTGGAACACCACATGTACACGGCTTCATGCCACTTTGGAGGGTGCCAAATCGGACATACTGCTGTCGGATGCTGAGATAGCTGGCAATCCATGACAATGCCCTGCCAGTTACGCCAACCTCAAACAGATCCTGTATCAGGACATGGTGACGCACTTTGTCGAAAGCTTTCGACATGTCCAGAAAGCATGCACCCGTGTGGAGCTTCTGGTCCTTAGCAGCAAGCAGACCATCTGTGAGTACTACAAGGGCCTGTTCGGTGGAGTGCCTGGCTCCGGCTAAAGGCATACTGTGTGACGGGCAGCACATTATTCGCCTGAATCAAGTCTGCCAGTTGTCGCTGAACCAACTTCTCCAGCAACTTAGACACAATCGGTAGAAGGGACACCGGACGGTAGTTGGTTGGTACTGAGGGATCGCCGGATTTGTACAGTGGTCTCACCAATGCCGTCTTGAAAGCTGAGGGAACGACGCCTGTAAATAACGAGACACTAAATATTTCACAGAGGGAGGGTGCAAGAAGATCGGCACAGCTCTTCAGGAGCAGCCCTGGTATGCCATCACTCCCCGTTGCCTTCCGGGGATTAATCCTGCAAAGCAGTTTCAATACTGTGGCTAGATCTGGGCACTGGAAACACTGGATACCGTTCCGGTCATGGGGGCCACTGGGGATTTCAAGATGAAGTGGTCGTGTAGTGTCTGTAACGATTTGATGGAACGCATCGGAAATAGAGTCTGCACTGCATGTCGGCGTCTGGTTTGGTTTTCTTCGCCCTGTCACGGCGTTGATAACACTCCACATCCTCCGAGGGTTTTGAGCACTGTCTTGGCATTGCCTTGAGAAGTACGCATTTCTTTTCCGTCGATACGCCGTCGAAGCGTCCGACCTAGCTTGCTTGAACTGCGCATAAAGGGCAGTATCTGCTTTGTTGCGGAGCCATCGCCTATGGAGCCGTGTTTTGCGCTGGTGTAATTGGTATAGTTCTCTCTCTGACCATGGCTGGGTGGGATGGGAGCGCCGGTGAGTCTGTACCATTGGCGCATGCCTATCCAGGACGGCCATAAACTGGGTGTGCCAATGTGCCCACATCTCATCTATCGTGGATTGGGGATGGAACTCACCCAAGTCTGATGCAGCAATGTCTTCGCGAAAAGACTCAATGTCGATGGTGTGGACCAATCGAACTTGGTTCTTGGGGGTGACTAATTTCCGCTGCAGTGGGTGTTGCGAGGAGGGTAGAGACAGACTTGCATGCACAAGAAAGTGATCGCTGATCGTGCAGGGTACAACTTTGCAGTGACTTATAGTACCAAGAGTGGGGGGTTATGTACTCTTGATAGTACCCATGGTGGAGAGCACTAAATCCAGCAGTGTTCCATCCGGACATCGGGGTGTGACTCGGGTGGCAGACTGGACGTAGTTTTGGAGCCCATATGATCCGATAAGGTCCAAGAAGCGCTGGTGAGGACGAATGATCATGCCTTGAGCAAGATTGATATTGAAGTCACCCACCAGTGTCATTGATGGTGTGATTGTGGCAGCATTGTGGAGGACTGAGTCCAGGTGGCCCCAGAAATCAGCAGTTGCATTCGGTGGGCGATAGAGGCAGTCTTTGTGAGAAAGGTCTCACGACTATTTTAACTAGACCAGCAAAGTTTTACTCTTGGTTTTACTCTTAGGCTGTTTTAGGTCCGTTGCACACTACGTATAAGAGTCTACGAGCGCGGTCCACTATACAACTAGTAATAGTAGTATAATAATTAGTTGCTCATGAGTTTTGTTCAGTGCACACTGCACATACATGTATTATGTACATAGCTCACTTGTTGTTTACGTGAATCGTCATGACAACGAGGATGCACGGCAATTATTTTTGCTGTCCTTTTGTGCTATTCATGACCTTCGACCTTTGTACTTTGGCGGACTGGCGCACCCTGCGCATGCGATGGAGTCAGTGGTTTACTTACTGCTTTTTTCTTCAGTTCAAACCTTGATTTTGTCGAGGAGATCGAGAAAGAAGTCGTGCACACACCTGAAGCAATGAATATCTGGGATGACGGTAGAAGGCCAGTGCTGCCAACCAATTGGGTCTGTTTTGCGCAGTGCGACTTCTGATTTTCCGTATTTGCAGCGTTTTTCCGTACTACCAATGTAATGCGGCATTGCTTCCAATAGGGAGTATTGTACTACTCCCTGGCTTGTACATGTACTACTACCCGGACTATTTGCGGAATCGCACACTAAGCGCAATCGTCAATGGACAGGAATCTGCTCAATTCCAGATTAAAGCTGGCGTACCCCAAGGCAGCATCCTGGGACCCACCTTATTCTTGATGTATGTCAACGATGCTGAGACCTGTCTTTCCCCATCAACACGAATGGGTGTGTACGCAGATGACACCACGCTGTACACCATCATACGATCCAGACATGACTCTGCTGGCAGTATTGCAGACATGCAATCTAGCCTGGATCGATTGAGTAGCTGGGGAGAACAATGGCGAATTCGCTTTGAGCCGACAAAGTCGCAGCTGCTGCATATTGGCCACCACCGCAACCCCTGGCCACTCCCAGACCTAACGTTCGGAGCCCATGATATTCCCTGTGGGGACGAGCTGAAGCTTCTGGGAGTGACCTTCGACAGCAAACTCACCTTCAGACGCCACCTCCGCAATGTTTCTCTTCGTGCCGTAGCCCGACTAGGATTTCTGCGTCGAGCATCAAGTTTCCTTGGTCGTGAAGGACGCTTGACAACGTACAGAGGCTTCGTACGCCCTGTACTCGAATACGCACCATTGACATGGATGGGCGCAGCCAACTCTCACCTGCAAAGTCTCGACCGAGTACAGCGGAAGGCCCTTGCTATCATTGGTCCTGACGCCTTGCTGCAGAGCCTAGCTGCCCGCCGCCAAGTGTACGCTCTCACGTACATGTACAAGCTAATGTGCCTTCAAGACCATCCAGATCTCTCTGCGCTCGTGCCGCCTCGCCAGGAAGCTAGCCTCGTCCCGCGGACAAGGTCGCAGCTCCGTATCCGCCACCAGCATCAGCTACAAGCAGTGCTCCTCCCTACGGCCCCCAACTTTCTCCAGCGTTCGTTCCCATATGGTGTAGTGGATGAATGGAACAGGCTTCCGCAAGACATGTTTCCGGATCCGATGCCCCAGTTGAAGTCTCTCCAATCCTTCAAGACGAAGGTCCATCGCCACTTGCGTCAAAAGAATTGGCTCTGGGCTACGGACTCCCTGTGAGGCTATGCCACCCGTCAATGAGCAACTACCCTCGTCCATCATCTCTTTCTTGTTTTATATTTATTTATTTCTCTTCTCATCTCTTTCTTGTTTTATTTTATTTCTCTTCTCATCTCTTTCTTGTTTTATTTCTCTTCTCATCTCTTTCTTGTTTTGTTTTATTTATTTCTCTCTCTCTCTCCCTCCCTCTCTCTCTCTCTCTCTCTCTCTCTCTCTCTCTCTCTCTCTCTCTCTCTCTCTCTCTCTCTCTCTCTCTCTCTCTCTCTCTCTCTCTCTCTTTCTCTGTCTCTCTCTCTCTCTCTCTCTCTCTCTCTCTCTCTCTCTCTCTCTCTCTCTCTCTCTCTCTCTCTCTCTCTCTCTCTCTCTCTCTCTCTCTCTCTCTCTCTCTCTCTCTCTCTCTCTCTCTCCCTCCCTCTCCCCCCCTCTCTCTCTCTCTCTCTCTCTCTCTCTCTCTCTCTCTCTCTCTCTCTCTCTCTCTCTCTCTCTCTCTCTCTCTCTCCCTCCCTCCTCCCCCCTCTCTCTCTCTCTCTCTCTCTCTCTCTCTCTCTCTCTCTCTCTCTCTCTCTCTCTCTCTCTCTCTCTCTCTCTCTCTCTCTCTCTCTCTCTCTCTCTCTCTCTCTCTCCCTCTCTCTCTCCCTCCCTCTCCCCCCCCCCCCCCTCTCTCTCTCTCTCTCTCTCTCTCTCTCTCTCTCTCTCTCTCTCTCTCTCTCTCTCTCTCTCTCTCTCTCTCTCTCTCTCTTTCTCACTTGATCTCCCTCCCTCCCTAGCTGCATTCCTAACGATGCCTGGTCGTAGGCTATGATTCCGAGACCTCCGGTCGGATGAGCCTCGCCAACCACATCGGCACATCGCCCCTACTCCCCTTTGTCTTGTTGTCCAGCGTCATTTCAGTTGTCCTCTTCCCCTGATTATTAGTAGGGCTGTGTTTTTTAGTAAAAAAAAAAAAAAAAAAAAAAAAAAACTACTACTACATGACTTTGTTATTAATAAGCCAAACTGTAGTAAAATGACTGACTGTGCATACGGGAATGTGTACGGGGCCGGGGCCTAGCGCTATGCTATACTACTAGTACTAGTACTACTACATGTACTACTACACAGTACTAGCTAGCGCCAGCGCCTGGCTGCAGGGTACACATGCATGTGCGCGTGCGTCAAACTCCACATGACGCCATGACATCATCCAAAACAATCATTGAAGTAAAAGAATTGTGATGGCCGCCAAACGCCATTTTTGCTTGGCGCAGCTCGCAGCTAGCCGGCCCTTCCATATCGACAACTCAGCTTTGATTTTTCAGGCAACTAAAATTTACTTCCTCCAAGTAACTTTCTCCTTTGAGTTTGACTTCACTTGTTGCATTTCTATTCTCCGTCTCCCAATTTCAGTCATAATGAGTCAGTACATTGTTATTACCGACGATGAAAGCAAGCCCGATAGTCTTGTCGAGGTTCCTCTTGAGGAAGATGGAATGCTTCTTGTAACAACGCTCGAAAGTCAGTTCGCTGGAGCTTCTGGTCTCAAGTACCGAGCAGCATCAGGAGCTTTCCGTGGCCTTAGAGTGGCTGACGACAAAGTCCATCCACCTACAGAGGGATGGGAAACAGCTGCTAATTATGTGGTTGTCTGTACAGGTAAGCACACAAGTCAGGAGGTCTGGCCAGTTAGGACTGCTGGAATAGAGGGCTGGTGAAACTTTACAAAAACTCCTTGCTGTAGCCAATGGCCCTATCGCTAAGTATTTTCTTGTTCGTATTCACATATGGCAAACTTGCCCCGGTACTACTTTGGAATGTTGTTACAGAGCCTGGCAGTTGCCTTTCCGCTGCGATAGTCTTTTCCTTTTTTCTTTCAACCTGGAAACTGCTGTGTTGAACCTATTTTGCTAGTCCTAGTATGCATGGAGTCACGGATACATGTACCTGTAAATCTACAGCACTTGTACTGGTACATGTTCGTGTATTTGTATGTGGCAATGACTGCTCATCTACATGATTGCCTTTAGAATATTGTGTGTGTGCATGCATGGACTGGTATTTCGTTGATGCTGGGTATACTATGCAATACTGTCTCCCTTGTACTGAGGCTGCATTGCACTCAACTACCATTTCCCCAAAAATATTACACCTGTTCTCATCCGTGAATGGATGTTTTTTTTTTAGGGCTGAAACGATCGTGGATTTTCACCTATCGATTACTCTTGAGCTTAACGATCGATTTATCGATTATAATCGTTAGCAGATAGTGTCAGAATTTTGTGCAAACATTGCTCTGTTTCCGAAATCTAAGCCATCATAATACCACAAATTTGCATTAGTGACATGGTATCTCAGAAACATGGTAGTTATAAAGTCAATTTAACCTCAGAATGTGCACCATGCCCCTGGCAACTGCATACTCACAGTGGAAACTGATTCAAACTTCACAAAAACAAGGGTTTTCAGTACTTTTTGGACTCAAAATTCCTAACGAGTAATCTATAACGTAACGATTACTTGATTGATAAGGAATTATCGATCGATTACCGAGTAATTGGTATAATCGTTTCAGCCCTATTTTTTTTTATAGCGCTGATATTTCCCAACTTTGTGTCTATGCTTGTTAATGTTTTCAGCGAAACGTAAGGCTGACTCCAGCCTGGACGGCCCACCAGCCAAGTTGTCGAAGTCCAGGGTCGAGGAGACAGATGTTACGGACAGTGACCTCATTGTACTCGGCATTCCCTACACGTTCACAACTGCCGACCTTCAAGCATTCTTCTCGCAGTTTGGACAACTAAAGGTGTGCCAGGTATGTTGACAACCGGTGCTTATGTGCTTACCCTGTCGCTGGGTGGGTGTGCATCTAAAATGCCAATTGTATCACTATTTTAAACAGCTGACATAGATAGACTCACTCAGATCAACGTTTGCTTCCTCATTGGTCATAGGTTGTCCTTGATAACAAGACTGGACAGTCGAAGGGCTTTGGCTTCATTCGCTTCATGGATGGGGAGACTAACAAGTCGGTGGAGGCGACGAAATTCTACCAAGTCGGTGGCCGTCGTTGCGAAGTCAAGCTCCCTCAGAGACGGGTGAGTTTGCTGTGTGTGCGTGTGTATGTGCAAGGTAGTGTGTTGCTGGTGTCATTGTTTAGGTATGCAGTACCTTTATGTCTGTAGTTATGGTTGATAGTTAGTTGCCTGTGTGGGTAGCAAAAGCCGGCGTGTTAAGTGAATGTGGTATGAGTATGTGTGTGTATGTATGTGCCTGTGCTGTGTACTATTATTTATTCACTAGAGTACCGGTGGCCAGTCAAGTGTCACCAAGCTCTTTGTCGGCTGCCTGACGCAGCAGATCACGCGCGACGATCTCCTAGCCTACTTTGCAATGTATGGTGAGGTGACGGATGTGTACGTGCCAAGCCCGTTCCGTGGATTTGCCTTTATTACGTTTGCTGACCCACGTGCGGCCAGTGCTGCTCTGGATACTGGCAATCACGTCCTGAACGGTGTGCAGATCAATGTCACCGTGCCCAACCCACGCAAGAAGGAGCAAAACAACTCTCAGCAAGTGGCCAATGCATTTGCGTCGCAGGCGCTAACATCTCAGGCCCTACTGCAGCAGCTCGCTTTGGCAGGCACAGGACTGAACAGTGCCAGCTTGTCGGGTGCTGCTGGCTTAGGTGCAGCCGGATTAGGTCTCGATCTCAACACGCTATCAAGTTTAGCTACCCTTGGAGGTGCAGCTGCCCTGGGAAATCCTGCCGCGACAACTACAACGAAGACAGCACCAACAACCTCCTACAAGTGGTAACAGGGTTTCTTGTTGTAATGATAGGTCTGTGGGTGTCTGTGTGTGTGTGTGTGTGTGTGTGTTCCTGCGTGTGCCTGTGTGGGTGTGTCTGTGTGTGATGATGATGATGTGTGCATGGCTCAATGAGTGTTGTGAGCTACCCGCCATACTAGGCATTTGTACATACTAAGCCCTCGTCTTTATCCTTTAGTGCTCATTTTTTATCATATTCTGTGTTTGCTTTGTGTGTGTGTGTGCGTGTTTGATTATAATTTGTAGGCTCTTAATTCACCTAGCCTGCCTGCACTTATGGTGGTCTATTTTAGCGGTGTATGCTCCTGTTTAGGATTTGATTGTTTTGATACACATGCGCTTGTGTGATGCTGTTGCCATGCTGTACAAAATTACCATCACTGGCTCTACTAATTCTGACCTGTGTGTGCGCGCCTGTGCATGTGACCCGGTGTCATGTGGTGGCTGTGCATGGTTATATGGAGTTTGCGGGTGTGCTTAGCGGTGGAGGCGAATGCAGCACATGTTGCATGCGCATGTAGTGGTCGGAGTGTCACGTCGAAGACGCTGGTCGGTGCGCATTCTTGCGGTGCTTGTGGTGTTTTGCCTGGGCAGTTCGTATAGAACTGATTGTCCGTACACGCGTTGGTTTCTTATTTGACACGCGGTGCTGGGCGGTATTTGTCGGCGCGTCCGCGGCTTTGAAGTTTTGGTGAGCTGTCTTGCAGGACTTGTGCGGGCTTGCGTCGGTGCTGGGCGGTATGGTTGGCTTTGAGAGCACGCAGAACAGGATACATGCGGTTGTGATGGACTGTGCAATGAGTGGCATGCCATTATGTTAACAGGTGCCTTCACCGCCGTTAGTCCGTACGTTATTGGACGTCGTCTTGGTTCTTTCCTGGCAATCTCTAGTCCCTAGTCCAGCGTAAGAAGCAGTTATCACTACTTTGTGCTTTAGTGCTTATTCCTTCTCACTGAGTCATGGAAGATACCGTACAGGTAAGTAAAGGGCGATGCGAGAATCTTGAATCTTATGCATTCCCAGTGAACATGAGAACAGAGAATGGGCTGGAGAAAACAAGAAACATCCTAAATGATTGTGTTCCTTACAGCATCATAGACCCTGTGCCCCTCCTCGCTTACCTATTCACTGCCTGACATATTATCAGTGCTGTAATATTGGTGTTCTGCTCTATGTTACGGGAACGCGAAGAATCCCGGGAACGCTCTTCACGTTCCCGTATTATAAACAAAACCGTTTCTGCTCTATATATACCATGTATTAAATGCGCCGAAGGATGTATTGCAATTACATAACTTGTACTTCAAAGTATGTACCTAGTAGCAAAAGCCAATAAATACTGTTTATAAATTACTCCTTTTTAGGGTAAAGTGCAGTGGAAAAATACTAAAACTTTTCATTTTCACTGGTTTGAGGGAAAGACGCAAAAAGTCTGAAGAAAAATTGACTGTCACCACCAAGACTCGAACCATCCCAGCAGAGGCCGTTCAACATTTTCTTCAGACTTTGTAACTCACACTTCCCGTGAATCCACACAGACGTGCGGGTGGGACGCAGACCTCACTGTAACCCACACACTTTACGTACAAACTAGCACGTGGGGAGCCCAAGTCCTTTTGTAAAAACCATCAGTAACCCCGAAGTATGAACGATGTTTGTTTCAGGGACTACAAAGAACTTTTGTGACATCCCCTACATGTAAGCCCGCTGTTAGTGCTGACATACATAGAACCACCTGGTTAAAAACAGCACTGACATCGGGTTCTACGCCCGGTTGGGCTGTCCATGAAAAAGGATTGTGTTAAAAACTAACTTCGAGAAAATGTTGGTTGGGCGACCCTAGCAATATAAAGTTGCAACTGTAAACCTAGGTGTATAGTTCCGGTTGGTCATGTTTCAATAGGAGATCTTCCTGCATAAACGTGTATGTTTTTTTTTAGGGAGGTGAGACGGGTCTGTGTAGAAATGAACAAAGTTGAGATTACCTTGAAAAATATCGGTATTTATGAATGGTCCCCTACTGAAATTGGGTAAAAAATGAGACTAAAGAAACACAATAATTTGAGGTTCAAGGAATGCCAGCTAATTTCCACGAACGCCACACTGCGTCGTAAAAGAGCATACGTGAAACTAAAAATATGATAAAAATACGAGGTCATGAATACAGCAGGCTAGATTTTCGTGGGGTGCGATCAAGTCATTGTATTTCATAGTAGCGGTAAATGCATCTTTGTTGGGAGGAACCAGCCCCACACACATTGTACTGTAGAATATTATGTTGAACGTGACAAGCCGATATCTCAATAGATCGAGACATTGGTTGGTGTATGTACTAGTTGTATTTTGTAATAAGCTGCAGTAGCTGGTGGAGGTGAAAACAATGCTGCTGCTGCCGCTTTACTTGAATCCTGCCAAGTGGAATAGTAGCGTATTGAAACCTGTGCCAGCGAATATACCTGCACAGAGAAAGCAGGAACACACGCACACACACACACGTTTGTCCCTTTGTGCATTTTTCCTGTCCTGGGTTTGGCATGCCCATCGTAGCATCATCAGGCCAGCATGCAGCACAGTCATAGCAGGCACTGGGGTGCAAAAAGGCAAACAGCAACGGGAGTGATGTGTGTCATACAGCACCAGGCCTTACCAAGTGATATTGTCAAACCAGCAATGTTGATACACAGCTCCCGGTCTCCATCCGCTATATTCGTATCCGAGCGCAGCAGATTGAACGTATTCACGTAGGACGCACCTAAAGGAACAGAAAACAAAGGAGTGCCCACTAAGATGGATTCTAACTCCCCAACACCAATATGCACAGCATTCTGATCTGAAACATTGCATCATTGCATCGGTGTGAACATGTTTGTTCGGACGTGCATGGGCGTGTGAACGCGTCTCTGTATTGCTGGCATGTAGTGAAATGGGTACATATGGTGTGTAGTGAGTGGCGTCATGCAGTCGTGTACGGCAAAGGAGTGCCCACTAAGATGGATTCTAACTCCCCAACACCAATATGCACAGCATTTTGATCTGAAACATTGCATCGGTGTGAACATGTTTGTTCGGACGTGCATGGGCGTGTGAACGTGTGTCTGTATTGCTGGCATGTAGTGAAATGGGTACATGTGGTGTGTAGTGAGTGGCGTCATGCAGTCGTGTACGGCTGGCACATGAAAAGCGTATGCGACTCTTGTTGCTATAGGGCCTTCAGTTGTTCACACAGTGAGCTGGTACTCTTCTCACCTCCGAGCAGTCCAACAAATATCATGTAGGCAGGTAGCACAGCGACAGGCATGAAGTGATTCTGCACAAGTGACCACAGACCAACAGCACAACAGAAACATCACCGCATGAAGTGTTTCTCCGCAAGAGAACACAGCCCAGGACAACAGAAACCCTGCATGAATAGTTGAATACGGACCAGCACAATAGAAACATCACTGCCACACGCTGGCAACAATGCCGTGTAGATCTTATCCAACTGTTTACAGCGAAGCTGGCAGCCGTGAACAGGTTCACACACGTCGCATCAACCTACTGCACATCCATGACTGAATCAGTAGTGGCCGCTGGAGTACGATATCACCTACTGCACATGACTGAATGAATCAGTAGTGGCTGCTGGTGTACGATATCGTTCTCGGGTACAGTGCTGTAGCGCACACTACAGCCTACACGTGTGTGTGTGCTTGCGTGCGTGCGTGTGTGTGTGGCATAGTTTCACAAACACAGTGCCATATCTGAGAACGACCCAGTACACTGTCCCCGGGGAAAATTGCGGGAAAAAATCGCAAAAAACGCGGGGAAAAATGCGGCATAATAGGGAGGTTTCGCTCTACGGAATTACGTATGAAAATAACGTAGGAACTGCACGGAATTTTCATACGTCAAAATCAGAGCTGTTGGGTTTCGCTCTACGTGATTTCTCCACGACTGCTAAACATGCGTTGTTGCTTTGGAGACGCGTTGGCTGCATGCGCCCACCGCGTGCACCATGAACCGAAACCGCGTTTTCCATCTTATTTTGCACGTGGTGTACGGTGTGTGTACCTTGTGTTTCGCGCGGCTTGAACGTTGCCATGGACAAATGCGGAAAATGCGAAAAATATTTCAAAAAATCCTACGGAGGACCCAACGTAGGAAAGAGCTTTCCTACGGAAATCCATAGAGAGATTTACGTATGAAAGTTGCCCTCGATCCCCGGCGCGTACGACATACGGATTTTCATACGTAATTACGTAGAGCGAAACCTCCCTAATATGGCATAATTTGCGGTGAATTTGCGGTAAGGGAGCATCTCATAAGTTCGCACTTTTTTTGTAAACGTAACGCATTTCGAATAGACTTTACCCCCCTACCTCCCCCCTCTATTTGAAAGTCTTATCGCACATTTTCCGTGTGGATCTAATACATGTACATGTACTGTGCATGTCCATGCCATGCATGTCCATGCACATGTATGCACATGAATGTCAAAGTGAATGGCATACAGTCTGCATCTAAGTACTGAGTACAAGAAATGACATGTACACGCACATAAACAGAGTTCCCCCACAACCATTGTGTACTGTAAAAGCTGGCCAGGTACACAGTTTGATGATGCTGATGTGACACTTGACACCTCTGAGTAGCCTGTATGCATGCAGTGCAAGGCATGATCTCCAAACACAGGCACATACTGTGACATAGCTCTACACCTAAACACGCTCATTTTGCTGAAGCGCTCTAGCACATGCACTGCATGCACAGTATGTACACATCCAGGAAATGTGCGAATTGTCATTTTTCTATTCGAAAAGGGCGTTACCCCCCTACCCCCGTTTCGAAATGCGTTACGTTTAGAAAAAAAATGCGAACTTATGAGATGCTCCCTAAGTATGCGGTGAATAATATTGATGTGCGGCAATTTTCAGTGAGTATGTAGTGAAATCAATCAGTTACAAGTCTCTGGTGTAAGCACTCGTCATATTTGAGTAAAAAGCCGCCACGATGAGACGTTGCTGACCGAACAGTGCACTGTGTGTACGTGTAGAGCAACAAAAAAGTTCAAAAACGCGGGAAAATCGCGGAAAACGCGGTCTTTTAAAAAATCGCAAAAATCGCGGAAAAAACGCGGCCGCGGAATCGCAATTTCCCCCGGGGACAGAGTACATACCGTATAGGCGTAACGGGGCTCTATTTTTCCAGAAGACGCATCGAGGGGGGTTATATTTGAGAGAGGGCTTTATTCGAGAGGGGGCTCTATTTTCTAATGGAAATACCAACTGTTTCACACTATTCATGCTGATCAGTACATGCAGTGACTACAGTCGATCGTTGTACGGTAAAGTACCCGTAACTGCACTGCATAGTATGGACATTGTGCATTCGATTATAGCCCCGGGCTTTTATGCGATACGGGGCTTTATTATTCCGATTCCCTCTGACACACGGGCTCTATTTGAGAGGGGGCTCTATTCGAAGGGGGGCGTGTATTCGAGCGCGTACGGTACATGCGGAATACCCGCAAACTAACGCTGAACGATACTTGTACTAACTTGTATGTCGTAGTACTGCTAATCTGCCCCTTGTCGATTTTCTTCCTGTGAATCGACTTGAGGTATATAATGGTGTTGGGCCGATGCATCAGTACACAGCACATGTCCGGGCAGGTGCAGATTTGCCCTTTCCGGTTTATGTAGCACGCTCTTGGGGGCTATGCTGTCCCTCCAGGAACTTGCGATTCCGCGGCCGCATTGTTTTCCGCGATTTGAACAAAAGTCCGCGATATCCGCGATATTTGAAAAATCATCCGCGATATTGTAGAAAATTGTACTGTTGATACTTGAAAAGCACCCGCGATATCGATGTTGTTTAGTTCTTCAAGCTCGTCAGTAGTTTACTTGTGAGATAGACACCAGAATGGAGAAGTTTCTGGGCAAATCAGCGGCTGACAAGTCAGGCTCGCGTAGAGTGTTGTCCACGGATGGAGGAAAGCTGTCTTGCAAGCTCCTGTCAGGCAGTTGAACACAGTTGCAATCGAGTACAGCGCAGCACACGTGCATAATTTATGCTGTACGACTCGTACATTGCAGCACACTACAGTTCAAGTACTGAAGTACCAAAATCGGCCGCATTTTCCGCAATTTTACCACAATAATCCCGCAATATTTGACAAAATCCGCAATATCCCCCGCAATTTGTGGCATTTTACCTCGCAACTTTTTCCGCGGTATTTCCGAAATGTCTCCGCAAGTTTCTGGAGGGACAGGCTATGTACAGTCAGACCTCACACACATCCGTTTTCCACAAAAAAATATCCGGATAGGCGAGGGAATTGAACACACATTGTAAGTATCGGTGACCAACGATTTTCTTCCGGATGGCGAGGGATCCGGATAAAAGAGGAACGAATAAGCGAGGTCTGACTGTACTAGTATTCTTGCTGGTATGTATCCAAAGCACATACCAGAAAGACCTCTAAATGATCGCATTGTCGGTGAGTGAATGTTCATGCAACCTTACCCAAGCTATGATGATCCAGACGACCATGTTGATGGTTTGCAAGATGGTGAGAATACCCACTCGCTTGATCTGCACCAGTCCTAGCGATGATCGGGACACTAGCACACCAGCCTGAAAGTAACACAACACAAGCCATTGTCCTTCAGATCAAGGTGGCTGGCTGGTCTTGCCACCTTACAGTAGGTTCTGCGCCTTGCAGCATTCTGTCAATGTCGTACCTGGTGAACTCAGAAGTAGGGCGTAGTAAAATGCCACTTGAAAGATTACAACAGCATCATGTCAGGACAGGAAGGAAACAGGCCGGTACAAGTAGTAAGATTACACGTGCGCAGTACTGCACCTGCAGCATGCATCAGGGAGGGGCAGCGTACGGTCACTACGGTATTGACCGCACCACTATTTGACCCAAGTCTGTCCCTCCAGGAATCCGCGGAATTCATGTTTTT
The DNA here is from genome assembly GCF_964019385.1 of Sycon ciliatum. Lineage (NCBI taxonomy): Eukaryota > Metazoa > Porifera > Calcarea > Leucosolenida > Sycettidae > Sycon > Sycon ciliatum. Next base: position 23,867,078 of record NC_088644.1, read on the forward strand.
TTTTTAAATATCTCGCGGAATTCACAGTTTTCACCGCAGAATCGTGAAAATCACGGTTTGGGGGCAATGCGAGCACGCGCTTCATATTCATGCACAGTGCAGTGTCCTGTCGCTATTTTGTTGCATTCAAAGTCGAGGGAGTTTTCTTCGTTACTGTATTGAGCCTATCGTGTGTTTTCGACCACTAAATTTTTTATTGATACTTGTACATAGCATATAGCCATGTCTTTTCGCCGGTGCAGCGCCGCAGAAATACCGCAGTATTGCCGCAGAATTCATGCTATCCGCCGCATAATGTAGCGATTTGTGCCGCAGAATTCTGCGCAGAATTTCAACTTTCTGTCCGCGGATTCCTGGAGGGACAGCTGAGCACCCCGTGAATCAATAAAATCATTAAAATGCACTGATTTGGGCTCTAATTTCCCAAAATTTTCGCCTCGGCCACCCCTCCCCCACAAGTAAATTGTACTTCAGATGGCTGACCGTACCGCACTATCAGGGTTCGTAGCACAACATATACACAAAATTTCAGGGGATTTCCAGGGGCATTTCAAGGGTATTCACAGATGTCATACAGTCGCTAGACACCACATATCCGTAGCCACGCAGAGGTTCACTGATTCAGAATGTCAACAATCGAAGATTTGATCATCAGTACTACAAGTAGTAGAGCTGCCGTCACCATCACGCTTCTCCATCGCTAAGTTCTTAGCGAACTAACCAGTCTTTGTACGGGTCCAAAGACAACCAGCGATCGTTGAAAACACACTTGCCTTTCGGCATGGAGAACAAGTACAACTCTGTAAAACTTCTTCGGCATTCCGAAAAAAAAACTGAAGACACTTTGTCTTGTTGAAGGCCAAAACAAACAAATAAAACGGAAAAACAGTTGCAGTGGCGGATTCCAGTTTCGCTACAGTCAGGAACCGTCGTGCCGCAGTCGATAGTCGAGCGTACATGGCGATCAAGGCTCAAATGTAAAAAAAACACTGTAAAGTCTAAAGATCTACGCGAGCTGCGCTGGCCGCTGAGGCCGTCAACTCACATGACCAGTACAGGTGACCGGACTGGCACTCATAGATCTATGCATATCATGTACAGTCAGTCGCTGAGTACGGAGGTCTACCAGGTCGCGTGATCTGGAAAACAAATTTCAGGGGATTCAAGGAACATTTTCTATAAAATACAAAATTTGAGGGGATTTCAGGGAATTCCCGGGGGAAGAACAACTTTCAGGGTCTTCAAGGGTGCTACGCACCCTGCACTATATGTAAATCACCTTCCGACGCCCCTGTGTTCGAAACAAGGAGAGTAGGCAAGTCTCCTCTGAGTACCCGCCTCTCAGGTTCTACTGTACATACCTGGTAGCATAATTGGATAGCAGCATAGAACTCGGGACAAGTCGGTGTATAGATTGGATCACCCTGTGCAGGGAAAATGAGGTGGTAGATACCGCAGATTGCAGGGATATGAGAACGCAACACGGCATGAATAGTGACACCAGGGAAACTGCGACAGTCAACTTCGCTAATAACGACTGCGGATGTAACGACAATTCGCGAATAACGACAAAATTTTCATGCCCAGAGCAAAGTCCCATCCAACTGTGACACATATAATGAGATTTCGGGTATAACGGCACTTCGCGAATAAGGACACTTTTCTGAGTGTCGCCGAGTGTCGTTATACGCGAAGTTGACTGTATTCTAACATTCACCAATTTTCCGACAAATGCAGTTGAGGTTGACTTGCAAGGCCAGGTGACCCAGTACTCTTCTGGACAGCACTGTCACATTCAACGCTGTGTCGACCCCGAGTGATCCGTTAGGTCTTTACTTACCATGGCGACATGATGCACAGACATGAAGGCGGCACAGTGCACTTATGAAAAAAACTAGCAGTGAGAATGTTCAACCTGCAGAGACTAGTGCCTATTTACTGGCGGGCGAACCCATGGTGCGGATCAGTGCAAAGCATGTTCTACTTAGAATGGTTCACAAGAGTAATACCAAAATACAGCAATATATACTGAGACAAAATACTAGTGCATCGATGAAGTTGTAGAGCACCTTATTTTCGGTGTAACTTTAAACTTCGGTACAGAAACCAGGCACCTCAATTTAGATTACATCTAACAAGCTCCAGCAAGGTCACTGGTGCATTCAGGTCTAAATCTGGCTTTGAAACATAACAAAAAAACATTTTTCAATGCTATCAGGTTTGTGGCATTTTCTCTGTGTCTTGCTGATGTGTCCACATAGGAAGAAACAGTTCTGCCCGCAGACTGAGCACATATCCTAGCCTATAGGTTGACAGGTTATCATGGCAGTGAGTCAGCAATAACTACAAATACAGATACACTGTGGTCTAGTGCAGTACTGCCGGGTACCCAAGAACGGGGGGGGGGGGGGGGGGGGGCAGGGTTCTAGCCTAGCACATTCTTATTTTTAGCAAACACAGCAATTTCGTTCTTTTTCGATGATACACACTTCCATTACTGTAAAAGCCATATATATATAACGAAGTGCTAACTCTAACGAGTTAACGAGGAGAAATCTGTCGTTAAAATAGAAATCGTTATACAGAAATCGATACATATACTGTCCTATTGAGCGTGGAGAATGAGTGAGAATCGTTACCTTTGGTACACGTAAACTAGTCAAGTTTGGGAAATCGTTATATATGCGCCTCGTTAGAATAATGGCTTTTACATGTACATTTATGCTGAGTTATACATGCTGAGTGTACAATAGAGTGCATATTACGGTTTCCGTTCTTATCTGCAAAACATCTAGCCTACACCGTTCTTAAAAATTGGTGAAATTCTAGCCTGGCCGTTCTAGCCTGGCCGTTCTAGCCTGGCCGTTCCAGCCTGGCCGTTCCAGCCTGGCCGTTCCAGCCTGGCCGTTCCAGCCTGGCCGTTCCAGCCTGGCCGTTCTTCGGTGGTCCGACAGTACTGTACACCGGGTGATCAGAAAAACAACTCCTTTCGAAATACTCACTTTTTCTTTAGCTTTGGCTGAGCAACTGCGAGCCACATACTCCGTAAAGTACACCGCACCAAGCTGCAAATGGGCACACACACAGTCATAAAGAGTACAAGACCAGTTGCACTCACAACTTGGGATGAGTCTTTTCGAAAAGCCCCAAGCTTATCAGTCCCGGGGGGAAACGATACACCTTCAAGATTGCACAATGCAGTGATTTCAGAGGGCATGTTTACACGATACGCTAGGCTTAGCAAACTGTGCTCATCTGATAAACAGAACCCTCCGGTTACAATTCGAAACACACTCGGTCCACATGCCTCAAAGTGAGCTACCACACACACACACACACACACACACACACACACACACACACACACACACACACACACACACACACACACACACACACACACACACACACACACACACACACACACACACACACACACACACACACACACACACACACACACACACACACACACACACACACACACACACACACACACACACACACACACACACACACACACACACACACACACACACACACACACACACACACACACACACACACACACACACACACACACACACACACACACACACACACACACACACACACACACACACACACACACACACACACACACACACACACACACACACACACACACACACACACACACACACACACACACACACACACACACACACACACACACACACACACACACACACACACACACACACACACACACACACACACACACACACACACACACACACACACACACACACACACACACACACACACACACACACACACACACACACACACACACACACACACACACACACACACACACACACACACACACACACACACACACACACACACACACACACACACACACACACACACACACACACACACACACACCTCAGACCTCAGACATGCCCATCGCGGAAGCGATGATAGCGAACAGCTATGTTAGACATAGCAACTTGTGCTGGGATTACACCATTCAACAGCTTGCAAGGCTGATGAATTGACCGCCACTATTTTTAGCCTGGTATCCACCACACAGCTGTTTGAAGTGACTTTTTCTGGCCAGTGAATCCCTATTTTTCATTTTTCCATTTTTTTCTACACACACACCACACCACATACTCCGGCATACACTGGCTGTTGGTAACCACCCAGGAGAATGAAAGAAAAGTCAGGAAGAGTCTGAGAAAGAGAAGAAAGACGTGTGTGACCATAATCGTCGGGAATCGAACCCGCAACCTATCGATTGGAAATCGCTGCACATACCACTGCACCATATGGGACACACACACACACACACACACACACACACACACACACACACACACACACACACACACACACACACACACACACACACACACACACACACATGTGCGCACATGCACACAGACCTACATTGAAAGACAGCCAGGCAGACGAGCAAAGACATCGGCCAAGGCGAGAGCATCCACTTTCCGCCGCTTCTATGCTGCGTGATTCTGATACTGATTCTGCTGTAGTGCGACACGTCACACACACACCAAGTATGCAGGCAGCAACACTTACAGAATTCAAATTACGCACAACAGGCTCAAAGTCGACCAATCTAATTACAACCACATGCGTTCCTACTTGCATTCCTGTTGGCACACACGGCGAGTGGTACACACACACACACACACACACACACACACACACACACACCTTTTGACGCCCATCGCCGGAGGCGATGATAGCAATGCTACGGCAGAAGCCATAGCAACTTGTGCTGGGATGGCACCATTCAACAGCTTGCAAGGCTGAAGAATTGACCGTCACTATTCAGCCTGGTCTACACCATACAGCTATTTGAAGTGACTTTTTCTGGCCAGTGAATCCCTATTTTTGGTCTTTTCATTTTTTTCCCACGCACACCATCACACCACGTACTCCGGCATGCACAGGCTGTTGGTAACCACCCAGGAGAATGAAAGAAAAGTCAGGAAGAGTCTGAGAAAGAGAAGAAAGACGTGTGTGACCATGGCATAATCGTCGGGAATCGAACCCGCAACCTATCGATTGGAAATCGCTGCACATACCACTGCACCATATGGCGCACATACACACACACACACACACACACACACACACACACACACACACACACACACACACACACACACACACACACACACACACCATGTACCATGTATACGCCCGTCGCAAGAGAAGCACGCAAATCTGCAAATGCACTGGATGTGCACCCACAGATTTTCTCTTTATAGCAACGATAGCGGATCTGATTCTGATTGAAACAGATCAAGACAAGCGCCAGATAACTGTCTAATCCACACAACTGGCGAAGCCATGTGAATCGACCCCCCAATGCACACCTGGTCTACACCACACGGAGTACATCGGAATAGGACGGCCAAGACAGTTACCTATGCACACCCTACACTTGCTGGGGTAACCAGTACACACACACACACACACACACACACACACACACACACACACACACACACACACACACACACACACACACACACACACACACACACCTCAGACCTCAGACACACACACACACACACCACACACACTAGGGAGGTTCCGGAGTACTATTTTTCGCGCCAAAATCCGTAGAGGCTCTACGGATTTTTTATACGTCGTTTTCGAGCAGTGAAATGTTCCGGAGTACGGAACTTATGTGTTTGCCGTCATTGCCTAGGTTACGATCGCAAACACGTCACATTCCCGCGCTATGCCTTTATACTTTGAAAATTTGTACCGAAATAAAAACTTCCCGCGAAAAATCGATGTTTCTCGTACCAAATTTGTACGCGAAAAATCTTTCTGCACCCGATGACCATGATGACGCAAAATCTCCATACGAAACATGGTTCGTAAGAAAGCCAGTCCACACGGATTCTCCATGCCAAAAAATCGTATGGAGCACACCTGGAAAAAATCCGTAGCGCCCATACGGATTTTGGCAGGCAAAATCGTACCCCGGAACCTCTCTACTTTACATGTGTGCACTTGCAATAACTTAAACATAAAAACACTGTTCCAAGAGACATACATGTACTGCAATGGGCCAGGCTTAGCGCTTACAGCTAGAGCAGCATTGCCACTTAGCACACAGCATGCATTTGGGTCACAGCAATCTAATCTTACCTATACACAACCAAATGCAAGCAATGGACAGGAGGAATGCACACAGCATACACACTTACATACACTTACACACACACATAGTCAAATCTGTGTGTGTGTGTGTGTGTGTGTGTGTGTGTGTGTGTGTGTGTGTGTGTGTGTGTGTGTGTGTGTGTGTGTGTGTGTGTGTGTGTGTGTGTGTGTATGTGCGTGCGTGTCTCTCTCTGTGTCTCTGTGTGTCTCTATCTCGGTCTTTCTCTCTATCTCTCTAGGTTTATTTGCCTGCTGCCTGAGTGTACATCTCTAGTTTGTCTACCTTGGATCAGCGGTGTTGTTTCTGATGTCCGGTACTTGCTGGACTCTTGCTCCTCTCGTGTCAGAGCAGGCTGTTGTTCGTCGGGTTTCTTCAAGATTACAAAGTATGCAAGCCAGTAGATCAGCACGATGGGCGTAGCCAGGAGAAACACATAGCTGCAGTGGGACACATAGCAAACACATAGCATACACGGCAATTGCATTCTACTGTGCAGCACCCGACAATGCAACAGTATTGCATTCTACAGTGCACCACCTGACACTTACAATGCACTGTGCACAAGGGGTTAAATAGCCCTGAAGCATAAAACATTTCAAACAATTACACTGGGAGCTCAAATGAACATCTACTCCTTCTCAACACGTCAAGATTGAATATAGGAACAAGAGGTGAAGATACAGCCATGGCCACATTCTGAGGAGGAGAAGTGAGTGAGTGAGAGAGAGAGAGAGAGAGAGAGAGAGAGAGAGAGTGTGTGTGAGTGAGCAAGTGAGTGAGAGAGAGAGACTCAGAGAGAGAGAGAGAGAGAGAGAGAGAGAGAGAGAGAGAGAGAGAGAGAGAGAGAGAGAGAGAGAGAGAGAGAGAGAGAGAGAGAGAGAGAGAGAGAGAGAGAGAGAGAGAGAGAGAGAGAGAGAGAGAGAGAGAGAGAGAGAGAGAGAGAGAGAGAGAGAGAGATGATGATGTGTGTGTGTGTGTGTGTGTGAGAGAGAGGGGGGGGGGGGGGGGAGAAGGGAATGAGTGCGAGAGTGAATGAGTGAGCGAGTCGGTGACAAAGAAACGGTGAACGAGTGAGATATTGACAAAGGGTGGGTGAATGAATGAATGAGTGATGGAGTAAAAAAGAGTGGGCGAGTGAGTTAATTAAGAGTGGGTGGAAGAAAAGGAACAGAAGGGGAAAATGCATAGGTAACAGCCATAAAGTTCGTGATATGAAACATTTGGTGGGCCAGTCTAACAAAGATCATAACTATGTAACTGTTACTAATGCTGTACGTACTGGTTCATGTGAAGAAGCTTGTCATTTCGAGATGTGCCGGGAGGAGTTTGGACGGCACACGCTACAGAGGACAGGGGAAACGACCACAGGAGGCAAGAGAAAAGAAAGGAAAATAGATAAAGACGACTGCTGTGATGAAACACACAAAGTCTTTGTCAGTTACAGCGTATGCATTTACGCATGATCGCACTTGGCCAGTGTAAACTGCATACCAAAAACACCCTGATTAACTGATGCTGATGGCATTGAGAATGCACTGCAAGTCCGAACTACACGCAGCTCATCGAAAGGCACTGACAAGAAATGGACGCTCCCAATGCTTGGTGAAACTGCAGAGCTAGTACTTGACCCAGCCGGTGCACAAACCCAAGAAGAAGTGACTTTAACACAAAAATGAATACTACGGATCCACGTATGTTGGGTATGGTCAAGAACCCCCTCTTCCATGATCAGCTAGAACCCCCTCTCCCATGATCAGCGAGAACCCCCTCTCCCATGATCAGCTAGAACCCCCTCTCCCATGATCAGCGAGAACCCCCTCTCCCATGATCAGCTAGAACCCCCTCTCCCATGATCAGCTAGAACCCCCTCACCCATGATCAGCGAGAACCCCCTCTCCCATGATCAGCGAGAACCCCCTCTCCCATGATCAGCGAGAACCCCCTCTCCCATGATCAGCGAGAACCCCCTCTCCCATGATCAGCGAGAACCCCCTCTCCCATGATCAGCTAGAACCCCCTCTCACATGATCAGCGAGAACCCCCTCACCCATGATCAGCGAGAATCCCCTCTCCCATGATCAGCTAGAACCCCCCCTGATCAGCTCCAAAACACGACTTATACTGAAATGAAAACTGACCACTAGACATGGGGATGGTTCTGCACAGATCCAACAACTCAACATGCATCAAGCACACGCGCATGGAGAGGTAAGCGATGTGACTACAGCAGTCCATTGCTCATGTCGAAGAACTGGATCACATTCAGTCAGTGAGAGCGAATCGCCCAAAAGAGCTTGAGAAGTTTGTCGATCTACTCTCGGTAGCAGTGATCAACCTCAAGGATGCTGGGCGGAGTGCAGAACTACAGCCTGGCACTTTCTACAGCAAGCTCTTGAAGAAGTTCGACCAGCAGCTCCTCACCCAATTCCACCGATGGCGATACGACCGAGCCAAGCCAGACTCCGTAGAGGTCCTTCTTGAATGGTGCAGTCTGGAGGCTGAATTCCATACCACGGCAGCAGAAACCATTGAAGGCCTCGACACGAGAAGTCAGGCAAGTGCGAGTAGCAGTGTTTCCGCATCACGACGGTCGACACCATTCGCTGGTCCGAAGAAGAGCACATTCGTCAGCACACCAGACAACAAGCCACGGTCGTGTTCCCAGTGTAAAGGCCCGCATTCCATCACGCAATGCATGCCCTTCAAGGCAGCAACACCGGCGAAGCGATAGAAGGTCGCGAAGGAGACAGGCCTGTGCTTCCGTTGCCTGAATTCTGGTCACTCAGGGCGCGAGTGTTTCAGGGCACAGACATGTGGCATAGACGGTTGCCAGAAAAGCCATCATCGTCTGCTTCACGAAAACCGGCAGATTGGATTGTATAAGCAGCCAACGGAGAAGGCGGGAGACAGCAAAGCAGCAGTGTCGAGCAACGAGGCTACCGGTGCGACCGAGCGAACACAGTTGGCAGTGCTACCTCCCACGGAGGGGAGCTCATCAGCGGCTCAAACCACCAACCTCGGCGTGCGCGGCAAGATAGCGCTCCGAACCGTCTCCGTTGTGGCACGGAGCGGGGACCGCCGGATTGCGCTCAATGCGCTACTGGATGACGGCAGCACTCAGAGCTATGTGAATGCCTCGGTTGCAGCTCAGCTCGGAGGAGAAGGGCAGACGCAGCGGGTGTCTGTCAGCGTACTGAATGGTGGGATAGAGTCGTTTGAGACAATGCCGGTAGACTTCCAGTTGGAGAGTAGCGACGGAAAGTTTATCGCCCCAATGACCGCCATAACCACGACGAATGTGACCGGCAGCTTGAGGCCAATCGATTGGAACGTTTAAGCCGCCAGATACACCCATCTGCAAGACATCAAGTTCCCCAAGCCTGCCGACCCGAGGGTGGTCGACATTCTCATTGGTCTCGATCACGCGGAGTTCCATACGGCCCTGGAAGAAGTGCAAGGAGAACCAGGTGAACCCATAGCTCGCCGAACAGCTCTCGGATGGACCTGTGTCGGTATCGTCGAAAAAATCGGCCAGAGCCACGCTGTTCTGCCATCGCAGTGACGTGTTCGTCGCGGAAACCAGCCATGATAGATGGACCCTGGCTCTGATCTGGCGAGCTTCCGTTTTTGGCGACTTTATCGTACATGCATGGTGAAAAGGGGTCCAAAAAAGTACCCAACTGGGGTTCGAACCGCACAATGTACTGTTGCAAGTAGAGTGAAACGGCCTGGATTCCCCCAATTCAGTGCTTTTGGAGGAAAACCTGGCCGGATTTCTATTCTTGTTACTGTTTGCTTTTTGGAGATATACTATAGACTTCAGAAACATACCGAAAGAACATTCCATGGGGGATTGCCAGAAAAAGTTCTAAAAAAAACTCAAAGTTTGATCCATTATGGACAATGGCTAGGAGTCCATCTTTTTTTTAATGGACTGTAGTTTGCTCTTCTGAGTTTCCTCTCCCAATGCATATTATTAGTGCATGCGTTAAGGCAGGAATGAGACAGCTTGTTGCTATAAATACATACAGAGTCCAATGTAGAGTGTAGCACCAAGCACACCGGCCATTCCCGTTCCGCTGGACCAGGCCGTGATCAGGTCGGGATTGTACAGACGCAAGTAGCCCAGCACAACACTGTGATTCGCACAGTCACGCACACACACGTGCACACATGCACACACACACACACACACACACACACACACACACACACACGTACACACGTACACACACACACACACACACACATGAGCATGCATAACACGACTACGGTCGTCAAGCACATGAATGTTAGTCTAGATCAAGGTATTCGTGCCGCAGCTCTTTCATCAAATGGTTACCGTCAAGCCGGGTCCATATCATCACCTCCAAGCATGCCTCCATATTGTGGAAAAGCAAACCATCATAGTGCAAATGCTTACTTGTTATCCCCAATGCATTGCAGACCAGTGAGTAGTAGAAACACTATACAGTCGTCCCTCTCTAATCCAGCACCCTCTCTAATCCAGCACCCTCTCTAATCCAGCACCCTCGATAAACCAGCACGATTTTCAGTAGCCAAAATGTTCTCTTTATGCACATTCTAGCAGAAAACCAGATTTGTTAATCCAGCACCCTCCCTAATCCAGCAGATTTTCCGTGGCAGAAATGGTGCCGGAATATAGAGGGACCACCGTACATAAACGAGCAAACAGCAATACACGTACAACCAAGAGTACATGACCCACAAGAGTGTACAACTGTTACTGTTTGTACAATCTCCATCCAGTGCTGCGACGGCAGAGTTCCACATCACTTGACTTGCTTCAAACGGTTACGCTGGCAAACAGGGCAGCGTGACCACTGGGGAGCACCAGGGACTTGTACCCTAAGCAGAACGGTGTACAACCCCGTAGATATCATGCACAGGGTGCAGATCGTGTGCACGATCGTGTCACGTGATGTGAAATTCAGGCGTTGCGGACAACGTAGACTGGAGCTGTATGCTCTCCGGTGATGTGTACACTGTCCTTGGTATCAACAACACAGCCATCTCTACTTCCTTACTTTTCACCAAATCCAGCAGTGGAGCCTGATACTACCTACAACATTATAAACACAAGCAGTGTGAGAGAGAGAGAGAGAGAGAGAGAGAGAGAGAGAGAGAGAGAGAGAGAGAGAGAGAGAGAGAGAGAGAGAGAGAGAGAGAGAGAGAGAGAGAGAGAGAGAGAGAGACAGAGAGAGACAGAGAGAGAGACAGAGAGAGAGACAGAGAGAGAGAGAGAGAAACAGAGAGATTTACATTTATAGAGACGAGCAAGTCTAGCAAATGAGGACTAAGCCGTTACAACAGATTTCTCCAATACCTGAAAGCAGGCACACTCGGCTTGGTGAGGGGGAAAGTGCAGATCATGGTCAAACAAACACATACAGTCATCAAGGACATACTCATCGCTTCTACAGGACAATATTCTCATAACATTTATACAGTCTACCTCAAAGGCAAAGATCAACTGAGACAGGCAATGCAAAGGCTACTCACAATAGCTACAATGGCAACTGTGAAGCTTGGAGCGAAGGCGATACCTATGAGGCCTGTGGATAGGGTTACACACAAATAAAACCAAGTTTGGGACATTAGTATTAGCCGTGTGATCAGGAGGTATCATATACGAGCAGAGCCGACCATGCTGCGTTACTGCTGCTGCTGGATGGCGCTGCAGGAATCACTACACTGGATCATCAATCATCTACATGCCACTCACTAACATGCTGCACACAATCATACTCTGGCCGTGTTTTATATGCTTTCAAAAACTCCTTATGAGTGGGTAGTACCAAGAGTACATAACCCCCCAGAGTGTGCAACGCCTGATCTAGCTCTGCATAGGGTCTTGGTCGAGCGGAATCGGATCTTTGCGTCATAATACCGTACACATCTGAGGGGAACCCGGGGAGTCGCGGGTACTCTTGGATCAAAAACAATGGTGCTGTTCAGAAGATCCCGAGGTCTGAACCAACGACTATATGTCACATGCATGGTTGTGCTGTACTGCTACGCATCGGCTTCTAGTATGCTTGCATTCATGGTAGCATTGACTGTAGACCTGAGCGGTCACGTGCATGTTTCTGTCTCGCGAGTTCCCGGATGCATGCACCGGAGCTTGCGCCGCGCTGTGCTGCGCTGCTTTTGTTTAGTTCCTGGTTGTTGGACTTTTAGTAGTGTTTTAGACTAGCTGGTGTGAACAGTTGCTTTTCGGAGTTCATGTAGAAAGTTCAAGGTTATTGTTTCTTCGAATCGCTTTCCGTTGTGCACGAATGTGGAATGTGTCACTGTGTGAGTGTGCGTTCCCTTTAGTGAGCTTTTCTTAGTAACAGGTGCCCTGCCTCGAGACCGGCCTTGCGCTGGTGTGAAGTGTACGCATGACATCAGAAGATCCGATTCCGCTCGACCAAGACCCTACACAGAGCTGGATCGGCGTTGCACACTCTGGGGGGTTATGTACTCTTGGTAGTACATGTCAAGCTACATGCACAATCATCCCACATCAACATTGGTTTCATATGAATGTTGCTTTCAGTTTGGCTCTTCTATGCATATCTGATGGGTGTACTTTTATCCACCTCTTGTGTGCTCTACCAATGGCTTGAGATTATTTAACATTCATCTCGACTCTAACACTTTGACATAGACGAAGGCAGACAGACACACAGACACACACACACACACACACACACACACACACACACACACCACGCACATGCACACATACACACATACGCACATGCACACACACACACATACACTACACACACGGACACAGACGCACACGGACACAGATACACATGGGCACAGATACACATGGGCACAGATACACATGGACACACACACACACACACACACATGTAAAGTTAATAGACAGTGGACAACAGACAAGGAGGTGGAGAGGGCGCTCCAGCATAAGACGTACCACCCAGCATAAGGACGCCATTGACAAATATGCGAATGCCGTAGGGAACACCAAGTGGAACAAGGACGAAAGCATTCAAGCCTGCAAAGCGAGAAGAAAACCACTAAAGCATTACCTGTAGCCACACAGCGGCATTCAGACAGCAATGCACAACTACTGCCAGTGGTAACACAAGGAGGAAAGCAAGCTAAGAGACACAAACGCAACCATACATAGCAACAAGGCGGACAATGTAACAACTAAAGCAACTCAAAAACATTTCCCAAAAGATTTTCTACACAGTTTCATCAGCCGGAATGCAGTACAGCAAGTCAAACGGTGCAGTGCATACTAGAACAGAAAGGCACGTAATGAGACTGAGCGCTAGAGGCTAGTAAAGATAACCTAGCATCTACTATACATCGGGTAGTATGGGGGGAGAGAGAAATGGCGCCGCTTTGAGTACAGTGTACTCTCGATAAGTCTCGTACCCAGTCTTGGAGACAAAAAATATGTGACTTATCACAAGTGTGTGACTTACACAAGTCTAGTGTCAACATAATTATACAAAAGTACATACTGTCCAGACTTCAAAAGTGCGCCACCTTTTGCAAATGCGTGATTTAAAAGTGAGTGACTTATCGCGAGTAGCGTGTACAAGAGACAGCACTAGTACTAGTTGTATTTCTAGTAACACAGGGTATTAAGTATAGCAGCTAGACAACAACACTTCACAGCACTGCAGTTGGAATGCATGGTCATGTGCAGTATTATTAAATAACTGGCCTGGCATTGGGTATTAAAATATTATATTTTAATACCCAATGCCAGGCCAGGAGAAAGTAAATGATTAAATGCATTACCTGCAAAGTATCTAAGGCATGGTGGTGGCCTAGCGCAAGCGAAACTTCCTAAGCTGGTTGTGTTTCTCAACACAATTGTAGAGCCAGTTGTCACGTGGACGTGCACACTTTACCCTTTCTTACTACCTGCAATATGGATCTGGAACACATTTGGCACCGTGACTGGAATTGGTCACTTACACTTTGCTCCAAAGCCAAACGCCACATTTGCCCAAGGGATCAGTGACACATCATCTGACTTGTGAAAGCTGCACAGTGGAGACAACAACAGCAGTAAGGAAGCGAGAGACAGAATTATGCATGATGCTTCTCTTTTCACATGCACTCATTGTCACACACTTTTCACCACCCCACGTCTGCTTGGTGCAATGCATGATGTGCAACAGACGGGAGATGGAACTTACAAAAATTCCGGCCACCAGTATGTGAGCACCGGTATTTGCTACAAAACAAAACTTAAAATAAAACAACCCTAATGTTCGCATTACTGAGCAGAGTTGATTTCGTAGGTGCAGTCATCAAGAGAAAGGTGCCATACTATCTCACGACACTCCAACAATCACAGACAACAACCAGCTACTAGTACACAGTCTGACAGCCAAGCACTACGCACAAGACAATCAGAATATCGAGAATGACCACCCAAACACGGTCATTGCAAACACAAATCGATAATCACAGGAGTGGCGTATCCATAACCCAACCACCATACACGCGTCCACACACACACACACACACACACGCACACACCCTACCTATCTGCAATGGTCTTGGCTGACGAGTTGATAATGACATAGGACATGTTATTGATTGTGCCGAGTAAGAAGAAGGCAATCTGTTTCAGGGATATATCGACAACCATCATCCATGCAAACCTCATACATGTAAGTCAAGTGGAATTTGATTTTTGAGGATGTGTTTCCTAGCTAAAGTGTCCTGTTACTCATATGACTATTTCTTGTAGTGCAGTGCCTATTCGAGTATACAGGCTATGTATAATACAACACCGTACCAATGCCATCAAGATGACAGTTTCGTAAGGATTCACACAGGAGACCCACCCTCAAAATGCATGTTCCACACGGCACGGATGAAAATCCGTTCCGGGGAATCGAGCTCAGGGTGTGCTGGACGTTCGAATATCGTTACTTCGTGTTCCAGTCCGCTGTGCAGCGCCATGGCTGAGTCCCAGGGGCGTCGGACAAGCTACGGTCACTACGGTATTGACTGTATCACTCTTTGCCCCAGCTACCCCGTGAATCAATGACAAGCACTGATTTGGGCTCTAAATTTTGAAATTTTTCAGAGAAGCCATCACAACCACACGAGTAATTTGTACTTCAGGTGGATGACCGTTAACTTCCGACTTGTAACCCGCATGCACAGAATTCCATCAGAATCATCTTCATGCTTTCCCAAACCAGGAGCTTATTCGGTTACGGTGTGTTTCAAAAGTATGGACCGTCATTCCAACAAACAAACAAAACACACAAAAAGTGTTAGTCCTGCAACAATCTTTGCTGGTGATTACTTTGGCTCCGGCAAGCATTGGGAATAATTTTTCAGAAATGGATGTTGATTATCCAATCGCTTACATGTAGATGCAGTCAACTTCGCTAAAAACGACTGCGGATATAACGACAGAATTTCCATGCCCAGAGCAAAGTCCCATCTAACTGCAATACACTCAATCTGCGGGTAACTGCAATACATATGTACAGTACTGTGGGGCGCCGAAGAACTGGGGGGTCAGGGTTCTAGCCTAGCCCGTTCTTATTTTTAGCGAACACAGCGGTTTCGTTCTTATTCGACGGCACCGTCTTACATGTACATTTATGCAGAGTTAGACGTCTGAGTGTACATTACTGTATTTACGGTTTCCGCTCTTATCTGCAAAAATTCCAGCCTAGACTGTTCTTAAAAATTGGTGAAATTCTAGCCTGGCCGTTCTTCAGCGGCCGGCAGTACTGTAATGAGACTTCGGGTATAAGGACACTTCGCGAATAAGGACACCTTTCTGATGCCCAGCCGAGTGTCGTTATACGCAAAGTTGACTGAATGGATTCAGCAGATCGAGGGAATGGAAAGGGGAAAGTCATGTAGATAGATATGAGGAAAATTGCAAAAACTCATCTGAGGAATGTTCCGAAGAAATCATTCGAAAACCTTGAACCAAATTTCAATTATTTGAAAAGCCTGGTCTTAACTTTTTTAAATGCATTGCATTGTGCATGTGTCCCGTGTGAGCAGCTTTTTCTTGTGAAAACAATCGATATGCCGTGCCTGTTTGTGCACAGGCGCCGCACACGCTTGTGCACACACAGCTGCCGTTCATAGCGCCCGTGCACAGCAGCGGGCGCTTCTTGACCCATGCGACCGGATAGTTCACCACACAGTGCATATAATGCATGAATTCATAAATTACAAAGTCTCAGTGTATCCATAAACACAGGCGCAGTACTGTGTTGTAAATAGGGAGGTTTAGTTCCCACGTAACGGAAACGCGTACGTGGGTGATCCACGTAAAGTGGATGAAGGGCATCCACGTTGCAATGTTGTGTTTAGTCACACGGAACAAACAAAAGCATGAAGCGAAAGGCCCAAACCTGGTCAAAGACGAAGCTACCCGGGCCTAAGAAGCTCATCGAATATTTTGATTTCGTGCTTCGGAAATTTCTTCAGCTGAGCACCCTCACAGCTCGCAAAATGCGCTCCATTCTGATTTTCACCCACGTTCTGGCGGAACGTGGGTGAGCCTCCATACACGGTATGTCGTGAATCAGAAAACGTCTGTACGTGGGTCACTGAGTATCACGTGGTACACACACGTAAAGTACCCACGGATTACGTGGGACTAAACCTCCCTAATATCTACAGTGTAAACCTCAGTGAAAAGAAAAGCTGCTCATTCACATTTTCTCGGCACTGAAGCTGCGTTTTGCCTAATGAAATGAAAAGAAACTTTCGTACTGCAACGTTGAATCTTGCACAAGTGCTATTGAAATGTTGATGGGAACTTACCCAATTTCGCCAGAGAGTTGGCCTGCTTCCAATACGAGCAGGAGGACCAGGTGGCGGGGCTTCATCCTCTTGGGCCACGGCGCTATCTAGAGACCTGGCTCCGTGGGACGCCATTGTCCTACTGTCGCTTATAAGCTTACAATACAAGCAAGAGTACTCTTCATGCAGCACAATACAACAAGTAAAGTGATAAAGACTAGTGAACACCAACACTTGAACAGAAAGGTCTATTTTCAAAAATTTCTCTCGAGCTGCCAAGTCTGATACATGTACGGCATACGTCAGGAATCTCGTACCATACGCCAGGCTGTCACATGCAAAAATGGACATCACGTGACTTCCACCGGTCCAGGCCAAGTCGCGGGGCGAGGCCTCAAGCAGTGAGTCAAGGGCTCCCCATAGTAGGTCTGCACGCACTAAAAGCAAAACGGTCTTTGTCAGAGTCCTATCCCTGATCCTGGGCAACCATGGTCAACCGGTTACTAGTATCTACACTACGTAGACTACTGAGTAGACCACTGCGTAGAGTCTACTGACTGTAAACTGTAGTCACCAATCCATGGTCACTGGTAGGGACTACAAATTGCACAATGCCCTATCCGGGTATCCATAAAATAATCACAGTCAGTATGATTATGTCACAATAGTGTACGGCTCGCCACTCTCTGGTCGTGGTAGGGTAATAGAATAGTGGCCCAACTACGGTACTTCCCCGGATATTAGTAGCTGATGACGTCTAGCTGGGGTGAAAGTAACTAGTTGGCACGCACTGAATGCTGTCCCGTGCGGATGGCAGTGATTATTATTATTGTTGTATTAAAAAGGGCATTGCCTAGGTTGTTGTGTGAACTCAGGCTGCACGACCCATACTTTGAAGTGCTGAGTCACTGCTGACTCATGTCCTATAATTACCCAGTCGCTGAGTCTTGTGAGTCACAAGACTCAGCGACTGGGTAATTATAGGACATTCCTATTGGGACACCACAACCTCTAGTCTTGAGCAGCCAGTCAAACTGCATACTGGGCAGTAATAACACACTGAGCTGCATGTGGAATACAGGTCTACCCTCGGTAGCACGACATCGGTTACACGACAAACCTCCGATGATTAGTAGACAACGATCCAAAATCCCCTGACACGTGAAATGCGTACATTTAAGTCCGGATAGTAGATAATACTCATTGATATACGGCAAAAATTGGAACCCTTCCCCCGGGTTGTCTACTAAGGCCACCCTTTCTTTTTTCGTTGTTTAACGTCCGCGCCCGCGTACCTTTTTGCCTCCGACCTGAAAAAAAAACAAGAAAGTAGTAGTACCAATAATATGCGAAGTTGTAAATACATGATTGTGTAGTTTCACAGTGTGCCGATCATGACCTTAAACTTATAATCTTGCCTCCCGGGCATGCCTTTGTCTTGTGTTCTTTTTCTTTTTTTGTTGGCTTTTAAATATCGTACGGTGTGTGCCCTAGTAAAAATCCAGATGTAATGAATTCATGACATGCTAACTCCATGCTATGTACCTGTTTTGTTGGATTCATCAGGCATGTGCTCCAATGTACCATCAAAGAGTGTTGTTCATGCCTGCAAGTGCCGCTAGACCCAGAAATATTGTATATATATCGCATGCTTTACTGGTCAAAATGTTTGATTGGGGTTTCCAGTTTTTGGAATGGGCTTTTGTTTTTTTTCCGCCCTCCCGCGTACCTTTTCGCGAAAAAAAGGACGTTAAACAATGAATTAACAAAGGGTGGCCTAACGAGGATAGACCCTAAGACATGTGATGCAATCACGTAGCTACAGCAGCAGCAGCAGCCGTGGCAGCGGCGGCACCAGTTTGGCAGTGGCGCCGGGTGAATCTGTGGCTTCAGTTACGTTAGGATTCGGTCGGTATAACGTATAAAGCACAGTCGGATCGGTGTATAGAACAACAGGCAGCACCATGTGCAGATCATTCGATGAATGCCTTTCTCATGAGTAATGTCTTGTACATAAGCTCTGAGTTATGATAAAGTTCACAGCGAGCTTCAGACATGCAGGCCTGTGATAATGGCAAAATTCCCATCGCTACATCAGTCACGCCTATGATAGAACCATTTTTGAATTACTAATCTAAATAGTTATGTGCATAGTATTAGTAGTTATCTTGCTTGGCTACAGTGTACAGTGTCAGTGTGTTCCTACCTCAGGGCACGTGGCTAATCATCGCAGCTGATGGCATGGTGGCAGTATAGTATGAAGCATTCACGGCGGATATGCGGAGACTAAAACAGGTGTACCGTACATTGTGTACTGTACATTGTGTACTGTACATTGAAAGACGTGACAACAACTGATGAGCCATGCCCAGCCCAGGAATGCAGCATGCACCCGAAAGTACTGAATTTGCCTGTCCTCGATCCCTGTCGAGCTAGATCTTGGGCAACTTCACAGCACCGTTCTCGCCCTGCCTCCGGTGGTTCCTCCGTTGCAACTTTTGAAGAGTTTCTTTTGACAACTTCCTGCTGAAGAAGGAGTGTATGGCATTCACTGGCAGCGTCATATCCTTCAGCTCGTACACATTTAGTTTGTTGTACGTGGAATCAAACACGGCAGCCGCAGGCTTCCTCTTCATTTGCTGCTGGGCAATCACGTGACGCACCTGCGGTCCGGGAACACTGACCATCGGTCCTGGTGTTCTCAGAAAACCATTCATGTAGAGCGTATCGTCAAATGGTTTGTGCGCAAATGATTTGTGGCGATCCAGCAGATGTTTCTGCCGAGATATCGGCTTTCCACCAGCCGCCTTGCCCTGCATGCCGGTGAGTCCACTGTCAACTTGGCTAGGTAGACTTGGCCAAGAAATAGTGTTGACGATTGATCTGCTTTTCCTCTCCTTTCCTACTTGGTCGTGTGGTTTTCCTTTCTTCCCGCTAGCTTGTTCTGTGTCCGCTGCTGTATTCTGAGGACGTACACTCCCCCCACCAACAAGGCCATGTCCAGCAGCAGCAGCTGGCTGACCAGGACTACTTTTCATTTTCTCATTTTGCTCAGTTGCAGATGGTGCTTGCTGGGATTCTTTGACCTTGCTCGTCGCCGTGCTCGGTGGAGTCTGTCGAGAACCAGCTGGGGCTGATTGGTGTGCGGTGGCCGAACGCCGAACACGAGACTTGGCAAAGCGCGGGCACGGCAGAGTTCTATTGCAGTCCCGGGCACGGTGTAGCAAATCGCAGATAGTATCCTTCACGGTGGAGTCAGTTTGTCTGAATCGCCGTAACTTCTCCTTTCTGGACAAGTCTTCCAACTCACCGAGAGCTTCTGCAAAACTTGTCTTTTTTGCAGACAGCCATTCCGTATCCATATTGCCGATAGTAGGCTTATATAGCTTATCATGAGGTCCACCTTGTGCCTTCCTGTTGTCAGCGGGGAGTTTCACAGACTTCCCTTCAAGAAGCCCGTCTGTACCTGCCATTGCACTGGCAACACGGTCGAATACGCTGTCTTTTACGGCGCGCCCGTTGCTAACGTTAGTACGGGCGGCGGCACCAACAATGGCAGCATTCGCCATCGCAGTCGCGGCGGCGAGGCTTTCAGCTATATTGTCTGTGTCGTTAGTGGCACTCGTGGCGTCCACACCATCAGTGATATCCGCAGCATCAGTGATATCCGCACCATCTGTGGTGCTAGCACGGTCAACTTTGTCGGTTTTGGTTGCACGTTTGGTGCTCTCATTTCCACCGGCAACCGCCGCATTGTCAGTGCTCATCATGGAGTCAAACCGCTGAAAGCCACTGGGTTTGGCTGTCCAGCCAGGATGCAGGTAAGCCAACGTGGCCACATCCGGTGGGCCTCGCGGATGCTGGAACGTACCCGGCTGGTCGAGTGCCCACGCACACTCCTGGCCAAACGAGCCAATGAAGTCGCCTTCAAGTGTCCACAATCGCACAGATGTATCATCAGAGCCTGTCAAGAGCTGGAACAGACGTGAAACATAGAAAAACACGCACACACGCATACATGTGTCTCAGTCGGTAGAGCATGAGACTCTTAATGTCAGGGTCGTGGGTTCAAGCCCCACGCTGGGCGCCAAATGTTGTCTGCCCTAAGGACGAACTACCTCTCCACTTTCGTCCCGCCACACAAACAAAGGGTCTAGGAAAGTAGTGGTTCTCTATTTCTAGAGAGAGAGAGAGAGAGGTTTTCTGTAATGCACTTCAGGACGACGGGAGAACTGACAGCTGGCAAAAGGAAACATATCGGAAATTGGTGCCCTCATCAGCACAAAAAATGGTGTACTCGATATAAGCACACAACGTGGTGTACTCGATGTCAGCACAACAAGGTGCACGTGTCAGCAATACAACAAAGCAGCGCAGCAGCATGTACGGGTCAGCAGCATGTATGACACAGAGACACAACTACAGCAGCAGGTACGACAAAGAGACAACACGTGCAGCCACATGTACAACACATGCACACACACACACGCGCACACACGCGCATGTGCACACACACACACAAACACACACACACATACATTCACACATACACACACACATTCACACACACACACACACACACACACACACATTCACACACACACACACACACACACACACACGCACACACACACACACATTCACGGACACACATTCACGGACACACATTCACGGACATATGCAAACACACATATGCACATGCACATATAGTATACGTGCGGCAGCACTAGTAGAAGCAAGCAAACTACAAAAGCAACAGCAACAATGACAGCAACAGCGACAACGGCAGCGACAACAACAACCACAACTATACCAACGACAACAACGGCACCGGTAGCATTGCACCTTTCCGGCATGTACCTTTATCATGCTATGACATCATGCTATGACATCATCATCAGTGCCATTGTAAAACAAACCATCCTCAAATGTGGTTCACATGACATGAAAAAGGATTAGTAGAGTAGTGAGACCTCAACCTACCAAGGAACGGTGTTCCATTAGTTCTACACAATTGATGCTCTTTGTATGCGCCTGCCATTCACACATGATCTCTGGGTCAATGATCTCGTCAAACGTGTCTTCACCATGCGGCAGTGGAGCCGTGCCGAAGCGAGTGATGTCCCAGATACCGACGTAGCCATGTGAGCTACATGTCACCAGGAACTTGTCATTGTCAGGGCACGCAATCCTCCTCACCACCTGGGTAGAGTGGGTATGAAAGAACACAGCTGGGCTATCATCATTCTGCGTGCTGTAAGTCTACAAAATTAATGTTCGACCCATTCGAATTTCGGCCTCCCGGGGCTAAAACACATTTCGGCTGCATCAAATTTTCGACCCATACTGGTGCCGCCTGTATACATGGTATGCACTGCCACATTGAACATTGGAAAAAAATTCGCCTGCAACAAATTTTCGGCCAAACATGACCAGGCCGAAAATAGCCGAAAATAGACATGCACCGAATATTTGTTGACTGACAGTACCTCTGCGACCCCGTTATTAGTACAATTATGTCATAACAGAGAGTCGAGGAATACTTTAGTATGCATACATATGTTGTAGTACGTTATTTTGTGTACGTCGTGTGTAGATCTACGTCATGTTGGTGCATGCGCGTGTTGCTGTGGTGTGAAAAGCTGTCTTCGTCTTGAGTTCAGTGTGTCTTCGTCTTGAGTTCATGATGTGTTCGTCTTCAGTTCGTCATGTATAGTTGTGGTTCCGTCGTCTTGTCACAAATATAGTCTTCTAAGGCTGCGTTTACACGACAACGCACGGCCAGTTTTCCGTTTTCAGTCCCGCATTTCTTTTTTCGTTTTCGTACGTTTACACGATCAAAGCCGATCCGAGGTGGTCTCCGTTTGTACCGTTTTCAAGCGTCTACACGAGAGCAAAGGATCCGCCAAAGTTCGTCATGTGCCAAGTGTTGCCGTGGAAGCACCAATCACACTCAAGTAATAGTTGAAAACAGGCACACGACAACACACGTCACATGACGAAAATTGCAAAAACAATTTTTTGGATTGTCGGATCCGTGTAAACGGCCGAAAACGAAACAAACGTGACGGAAAACGAGGCCAGCACACCGTTTCGACCTGGTTTCGACTGTTTACACACCCAAATTTATCCGGCAGAACATTTCCGTTTTCAAATTCTTCCACCTTGGCCAGCGTTTTGGTTTTCTTCCGTTTTGGTGTACAACTTTTACGTTTTGCTCCGCGTACCGTGTAAATGAAATACATAATCCTACACAGTTGCGAGGGCATGATGCTCTGATCAGGCCCGAGGTCTGTGAGTGATCTTGCCCGAGGTCGCGACGCCCAAGGGGCGTAGCCCCGAGGGCGTCGCGACCGAGGGCAAGATCACTCACATGACCGAGGGCCTGATCAGAGCGGCATGCCCGACGCAACTGTGTAGGATTGCGCTTCAGACAAGGCCCACCTCACAAACAACAAGGCCCAGTGGCAGTACAGTACGTACTCAGTAGAGAGATTCAAACAGAAAGAAAGCCTTGACGGCAAATGAGTTGATGTCACATTGTGTGCAGTGACCATCACAAACAGCTATCTGTTTGGTCGGAACTTTCCAGTTTTGAGATGAAAGTATTCAAGTACAGTGAAGGCAGTAGTAACGTTAGTACCAGTAATATGACGGATTCGGAATAAACCCGTTCTTCGAGTTAGATGATTGCCAGAGTAAGGTTCAAATGCGAGTGCTGAGAAGCTGCAGCCTTAGCCTGTTAGGGCAGGTACAAAATGTACTTGTGGAGGTCTGCTTCCCTTGTGTACGTTTCGCCGCGAGAAACAGGACCAGCTGCAAGGTCGGTTGGCGTTTCTGGTCTCCTTGCAGACGTTCAAGACAGTAGTGAGTATATAATCATTTTGGAGAAGGGAGACAAATTTTTAGTCCTCGTCGTCGGAGATGTTGCCCAAGGCAAGGACTTCGAAAAATGGTAAATGCGCATGTGCGGCGCGATGCTGTACGACTGCTGTTCTTGACCGGCTGAGCGGTCAAGATCGACTGATCTTGACTGCTTATTCTGGCCGCTCATTGGCCGTCTCCTGGCAACAAGCACGTGCCATGTCTGAACCATGGATCCGAAAGGATTTCGTTGCGTTTTCGCCCCCAGCGTTGTCGTGTAAACGCAGCCTCAATGTAGTTATCGTCGTCCCATTTGTACAAGTGTGGAGATGACACGGGACTGGGAGCAGGCAGAGAAAAGCGAGTACAACATTGGTGGCAGCGGTAATGGAAATTTGTAAATCTCAACTTCTGGATTCGTCCTGCATGGCCTTCGCTCCCAGTTTCCGATGTCATCTCCAGTCGTCCTATCGTCAGTTTCATCCGTCTTCAAGAAGTTCGTCCGTCGTCCTCGTCCTTCATCATTCGTCTCTCCCGTCTCTTAGCAGTCGTCGTCACTGGTGGTCCCGGACACGACGTAAAACTGTGCCCAGAAGAAGAGGAAAGGAAAAAGAAGGATGGATGGTCCCGGACACGACGTAAAACTGTGCCCAGAAGAAAACCTGAAAAAGAAAAGAAAAAAGAAGGATGGATGGAAGGTGAAGAGAAGAAGAAGAGGCTGCAGAAGTGAGGATGTCGACGCTGAGCAGCGCTCCTGGAGATGGTGGACGACATGGCAGACGGCGTGAGGAGTTTCGTTGGTGAGAGGGTACGTGTGTTGTGAACGTGAGGAGTATGTGAGTTTTGTATTTTCTGTTCTCCCAACATTTTGTTCTTTATTATTTGCTCTCCTCGAGGGTAAAGAGGCGCCCGCACAGCGCGTGTGTTCTGTTCTTTTTTTGATTTGCTCTTCTATGAGGATAACTAGAGGCCCCCACAGAGCCAGTGGATTCTGTTCTTTTTGTTATTCTTATGATTTGTGCTCTCACATTTTTAGAATTTTTGCGTGATCGTGAGGTGGTGTGTTGAGTGCAGTAGTTTAGAGTTTTTGAGGTTATCAGTTCCCACACGTGTGACAGCGATCGTGGCTGGTGTTCTGGGTGGGCGGACAGAGTTTTTTTGAATGATCTGAAGTGCAGGCAGAGGTATTTTATTTCTGGGTGTGACGGGTGTGGTATGATTGAGTGATTTGTGTGATCTTTTCCTCTTTTTACTCTGTTTATTATTAGAATCGAGGACGATTCTACTCTTGGGAGGGAGTTATGTTGTAGTACGTTATTTTGTGTACGTCGTGTGTACGTCATGTTGGTGCATGCGCGTGTTGCTGTGGTGTGAAAAGCTGTCTTCGTCTTGAGTTCAGTGTGTCTTCGTCTTGAGTTCATGATGTGTTCGTCTTCAGTTCGTCATGTATAGTTGTGGTTCCGTCGTCTTGTCACAAATATAGTCTTCTAAATGTAGTTATCGTCGTCCCTTTGTACAAGTGTGGAGATGGCACGGGACTGGGAGCAGGTAGAGAAAAGCGAGTTACAACACATACATGTATGTGTATCACGATTGTGACAGGGGATGAATTAGCCGCGTACCGTACGGTGTCAGGGGCGGCCCCCGGCAGCCACAGGATGTGGTTTTGGGCCGTGCAGGATGTAATTGAAACAGAAATGCGGCGCTGCTTTCTGACACACAGGTCGGATTTCTTTGACCACGGCTATAGTATACGCTTTGTAGGATCAGCTTGGTCCCGACCCTACATCCCAGTTACTAGTACACCAAATACAGGGTTACTCTGATCTACCCGTGCATGAATCCCGTGCATGAATCCCATGCATGAATCCACCCATGCATGAATCCCATCCATGAATGCATGCATGAATCGGAAATTGCATGAATCCATGAAGCCTTGCATGATCCATGCATGAATCCCATGCAGGTACATGTCTGCAGGGACAAACCACTTCAAATACCAGTAGTCTGCCCAATACCCATACACAACATCTATCCCACGGGAACCAGAACTCATCAGCTGAGTTGCACACTTTTTGGTATATTCTATGCCCGAGTTGTGATGTTACACTGCGAAGCCCCAGGCCTGCGTAGTGCATGGGTGTGTGGTATTGTAGAATTCTGTCGTGTGTCAAGAGCTTAGAGTGCTCTCGGAGGTGTATTACCAACATCTAGTGGACAATCATGGTGACCCGGGCATAACAACTATGATGGTTAAACACAGTGGTTTAGAATCCAGACAGCGTTATGTAGTAATGGCCACAAGGCACAAGAAAAGGATCATTAAAAGAGGGACCAAAGAGAACCGAGCCGCTCCATATTAACCAGCATAGGTACTCACTCCATGAATACGCGGTGCCATGAAGGCGTCCCAGAATCCATTGCGTATGTTCCAGAATAGCACACCACCACCCATACCGCAGGTTACCAATGATGCTGGTGCTGGTACTAGCAGGTACATCATCAAATCAGACATCAACACCACATTAGCAATCCATCGTCCTTCTAAGGGACGGGGTCATCAGTGTATGTGTGTGGGTGTGGTGGGGGGGGGGGGGGGGGAGTGAATGTGTGTGTGTGTGGGGGGGGGGGGATGTGTGTGTGTGTGTGTGTGTGTGTGTGTGTGTGTGTGTGTGTGTGTGTGTGTGTGCCTGCTTGCATGTCATCAGTGTCCTTTGAATTTTCCAACCTCAAAAGTGGCAAGGAATAGTTTGCCTGTGCAATCCAATGCGCGTACACAGCTGTTTTGACTGCAACGTTATATCCATCACTTTACATTGACGTACATTCAAGATATCAAAAACATGGGAAAAGCTGGAATGAAAAACGCTAACCCCCCTTTTTTGTCAATTTTCAAAAGGATCCCAAATACGAATCAGCTCACTGAATGTTTTCAGTTCGCACCGCACGTATATCTCTTCTATTATAATTCCTTGAGTTGAGCAGGTTTGGCATTCCAACTCTTCATATAATGGCATCACAGGCACGTAGCACCGCCGTTGGAGGTGGTTCCGCCGAAGCGGGTCCGGGGGCTTCCCCGTGGAAAATTTTGAAATTAGAGTGCAAAATCCTGCATTCTGGGCACTTTGGGCACTGTGTTAAAAAAAGTGATTCGGCCAAAGCTGGACTGGCCGGACCGACTGCTGCACCCCTTCATGCAGCGTTGTATGAGTAGAGTAAAACCTGGTGTAAGCGACCTCTCGTTTTAGCGACCACCTGCTCTTTTAACAACCGTTTTTCCATGCCGCACAGACAGTTCTACACAGCCACTGTGGGACCTGGTTCTAAAGACCACCTGGCTTTAACGACCGCTTTCCCTTGCACCGTGGGGTGGTCGCTTAAACCAGGTTCTACTGTACCCTGTAGCTCACGGTGTAGTTATGTCCCATATAGTGGCGGTGTATCAGCTCTTCTATTGCTTCTACACTGACCTGCATCTGCCTTGTTCTCTGCGTGCAGGCGCGTGTTCAGAAAGGTCATGCCCGTCACTGCCAGCGTGCCCTTGGCAAACTCGTGGATGCTCTCGTCGATGCCGAGAGTGTCGGCAATGCTGTGCTTGGCGTACAGCTGGCCGGAAAGGATGTTCCAGATGCAAACGCTGCCGTCATACCCACCTGCCACAGAGAAGGAGGGAGGCATGCAGATGAACTTACCATGTGGTTAACCGTCGATGTGTTCAGCCATGCAGGTACTCACCAGTATGCTATCCTAGTCACACAGACTCTCACTGAAACAGCTTAGCCGAGTTCAATATGCTTACGAAGTACATGCTCACTTAAAAACCACCCTCTCTACCAACCACTCTCTCTCCCAACCACCCACTCTCCCAACCACCCACTCTTACAACCACCCTCCCTCTCTCCTAACCACTCTCTCCCAACCACTCTGAGCCACTCTCTCCCCCAGCCACTCTCTCTCCCAACCACTCTCTTCCCCAACCACTCTCTCTACCAACCACCCTCTCTCCCAACCACTCTCTTCCCCAACCACTCTCTTCCCCAACTACTCTCTCTCCCAACCTCTCTCTCTCTCTCTCTCTCTCTCTCTCTCTCTCTCTCTCTCTCTCTCTCTCTCTCTCTCTCTCTCTCTCTCTCTCTCTCTCTCTCTCTCTCTCTCTCCCCCAACCAACCTCTCCTCCAAGCACACACCCCCTCTCTCTCTCTTTCTCAAGGACCCTCTCCCCCACTGAGCACCTTCTCCGCCAAGCACCCGCTCTCCCAAGCACCCTCCCCCAGCCATTCTCTCTCTGCCCCAACCATTTGCTCTCCCAACTACCCTCACACATTAATCACCCCCATACCCCTAACAACCCCCCCCCCCCCATCACCAACCACCCTGGCATCACCAACCAACCTCATACCACCAACCATCTTCTCTCAGTACCAACCATCTACTCTCAGAGGAAGTTCTACATTCAGTATAGAGCTGTCCAAGTCCTCCCCTATATGTATGCTGTAATGCTGTGTGCCAAAGCAGAACTAAATTTTAAAAGTTGTCTGATGATTGCGAGAGCATGAAACTGGACGTAGCAGCAAACAAGCTTTGATTGTCTTTGTTGTTCCGTTCTGTAAAAGTCTCCTGTAATAATACACACAGAGCATGGCCTTCATACTTGATGTGCAGCATGAATTGAGGCAGTAGTGACCCAGTAGCTTACCGGTAGCTATCAGGTAGTTTGATCCTGCTGTGACACTTGATATCTCCGTTGTGTGCCCCTTATTCAATTTGTCATCTTTCCACATTTCTTCAGGCAGTCGAGGGATTCCTTCACCCTTGCGTAGGTCCGAGTGAATGTTTATGTGAGGGTTGAAGCCGACCGAAACGAGTTTCAAACCCACCTTCAAATTGAAAACCAGTGGTCAGAGAGGCATAGACCAGTGGTGATGTGTGTGCGTGAGCACGTATGCACCAGGTACACGTCGTGTATGGAAAGGCATGCACGCGCACAGACTGACATCAAGCCACCGCCCAGTGCGGGCACAATTCCCTCACTTTGCAAATGAACTCAAGGTGCTCTCTGTATGCTCTCCGCATGCTCACAGGTTCATTACCGGTTACAGTGCAATCTTATAACCTATAATGTATATGTATATGGAAACACGTGTACTGCTATACAACATTACTTTCACCCAACCAATGTGGATATATAGTGCTGCACAGGTGACACACTATTGACGTGTTGAAAGGACTCGACAGGATTGTAGACAAAGCGACATGGCGTGGTGCTGCGGCCCCTCCCCTTTCAAGTTTACCCCCCCCCCCCTACATTCAAAATGGAAGACGCCACTGAACAATGCGTGGTTCGACTTGCTGACATAGATTTTCCACCTACGCAAGCTGATGCACTGCGCGCATGCAGGCACCAGCGAGTAGACCACTGTGGTCCGGGTGCATTGCTACGGCTGAATATATGTGTATGTGTGTGGCAACAATCCTGCATGTATCATCATGGCTATGTTCCATGTGTGGACTGCGGTAATGCAGATTTGCCGCACACCTACAGTATGCACCATGTCACTTTGTTCTCAGGAACCCGTCTTCAATTCCACGCCGGCTACAACCGCATTTTTTACTTCTCTAAACAGATAAGATATCAGCAGGCACTCAAATAATCTCCCATGCAGTGCGACTTACTGGACTTAGCCTGACTTACGTTGATCCGGGAAAGAGCCAGTGCGTTGACTTCGTCAATGAAGTCATGTTCACTGTCTTCGCGTTTCCTGCTTTTCTCTTGGGACTTGTCTCGTTCGTGTAGTTCCATGGTGGCCAGGTGTTTGGAGCAGTGGTAATTCCACATCTGAGTGCAAACACAAGTACCGAGTGCATATTGTGCATGCACAAAAGTGACACATGTGCACAACTTTGCAAACACACAAGAGGAAACAAGGAAAGCCTTCCGAATGATCTAATGTAAAGCCATTTTTTCAAAGTTCATCTCCCTAAACTTGTTCTTTAAAGAATTCATCTCTCTATTGCCGTCAACCTTGCAGAATGCAATCAAAATGATCACTGATGGCCTGAGCTATCCAACCGGAATGGGATTTCCCCCTCTACATTTGCAGTTCAACTAGTCACTGAGAGGTGGTGCCTGTACACTGTACACCGTACCTTGACTTGGCCATCCCTAGCCTGTACACTGCACACCGTACCTTGACTTGGCCATCCCTAGCCTGTACACTGTACACCGTACCTTGACTTGGCCATCCCTAGCCTGTACACTGTACACCGTACCTTGACTTGGCCATCCCTAGCCTGTACACTGTACACCGTACCTTGACTTGGCCATCCCTAGCCTGTACACTGCACACTGTACCTTGACTTGGCCATCCCTAGCCTGTACACTGCACACTGTACCTTGACTTGGCCATCCCTAGCCTGTACACTGTACACTGTACCTTGACTTGGCCATCCCTAGCCTGTACACTGTACACCGTACCTTGACTTGGCCATCCCTAGCCTGTACACTGTACACTGTACCTTGACTTGACCATCCCTAGCCTGTACACTGCACACCGTACCTTGACTTGGCCATCCCTAGCCTGTACACTGCACACCGTACCTTGACTTGGCCATCCCTAGCCTGTACACTATACACCGTACCTTGACTTGACCATCCCTAGCCTGTACACTGTACACCGTACCTTGACTTGGCCATCCCTAGCCTGTACACTGTACACCGTACCTTGACTTGGCCATCCCTAGCCTGTACACTGCACACCGTACCTTGACTTGACCATCCCTAGCCTGTACACTGTACACTGTACCTTGACTTGGCCATCCCTAGCCTGTACACTATACACCGTACCTTGACTTGACCATCCCTAGCCTGTACACTATACACCGTACCTTGACTTGGCCATCCCTAGCCTGTACACTATACACCGTACCTTGACTTGACCATCCCTAGCCTGTACACTGTACACTGTACCTTGACTTGGCCATCCCTAGCCTGTACACTGCACACCGTACCTTGACTTGGCCATCCCTAGCCTGTACACTGCACACTGTACCTTGACTTGACCATCCCTAGCCGCTGTGAATAGCAGACTGTTGGCCTCGTCCAAAGCCATGGCCGTAAGCGACAGGCCGCTGTGTGCATTCTTCAGTTCTGTCTGTCTTACACCGGAATACAGGTCCCAAACAGCAATGGTGGAGCCTTCACATCCGGTGATCACCTAGATACACAAAGGAAGAGAAGAAAAATGGCTGAGGCCGGACACAGGTAGCTAACGTAAGTCCTCGCCAAGTGAACAATCGCCTGTTGCACTATGATGAGGAAAACAATCCACATACGGAGCACAAGTATCCGCACGTCATCTGGACCGCCCATATTTGTCTGCATTTTGTGGAAAACTGAAGCGTAGTCTGCGTCACGTCACCGGTCCGAATTGGGTTTCTTCTGCCTAGCAAAGTTGAAAAGAGCTCTTCGGCATGAAGCTCGGTAAACTTGAATACGGTCAACTTGAGGGAGTCTGGTACGTGACAGTAAAAGGCTGCAATCCAGCCAGGTTAGAGTCACTGCTCTAAAGCTATGTGTAGGCAAAGACTCGAGGCATAGAGCATAGAGCATAGAGCATACAGCATAGAGCATAGAGCATAGAGCATAGAGCATAGAGCATAGAGCATAGAGCATAGAGCATAGAGCATAGAGCATAGAGCATAGAGCATAGAGCATAGAGCATAGAGCATAGAGCATAGAGCATAGAGCATAGAGCATAGAGCATAGAGCATAGAGCATAGAGCATAGAGCATAGAGCATTAGAGCGTTGAAAAACACACCATAGTCCTATGGACTTTAAAATGCATCCAACGCGTATCAAATGGTTTGGGTAACTGCGCTTGAGCATATTATGCACGTGCGTGAAAATCAGTGTTCCGCAAAATAGCACATGCCAGGAGGCATGACAGTAGTGGGAAAAGTTTGGGAACAATGCCCGGCACAAACAAGGAAGGTTTGGAAACACCGACACGCGCAAATAAGGAAGGTTAGGGAACAATGCACACCGTGGCACAAACAAGGCACAAACAAGGAAGGTTTGGAGACACCAACACGCACACACCAACACGCACAAACAAGGAAGGCTTGGGAACAATGGCGCACACAGAAAAGGCAGACTTGGAAACACGGACACGCACGGACAAGAAAGGTGGCATGACATACCTGTGCAAATTTCAGATTGTACTTGATGCATTTGACTGGACGCTCGTGGCTGTTATGCTGCGAGAAGCAAACAATAACATTGAAATGTATAATAACATTGAAATGTATAATAACATTGAAATGTATATTTTAAAGCCACGCTTTGCATAAGAGTCAATCCGAGACGGACTTTTCCAAATCCGCAAGAATTATGCTTGGGTAGATAACTAAAATTAGTGCAATAATGTTAGGATCAGGCACTGCCTGTAACTCTGAATCACATACATTTTGTTGGGGAAAGGCTAGAGGTATGGCATGAGATGTCACTATTTCCACTTAAAGCGGAAAAAAGAGTAGTAATATTTCCACTAAAATTCTCCCGAAAGGTGCCCAGTGGACCGAAGTGCCAGTAACTTCAGTGTCTGGATAACTGAGGTATAAATGCATCGACACATGTGCAGATTACTCGCTTCAATAGAGAGGCACATTCTCTAACTAAAGCACCATGGCCAGGCAAGATAACAGGAAACAGATTGCACGGAAAGGGTCCGTTCAAACAGGATCTTACTGGCAAGTGCAGGAAGTCTCGGTCTGACAACGGCAGCATGGCCAGGCCAGTACCACTGGCAATCGCTACACACCGATCATACTCGTGATAATTGACCGCCGTCAGGTCGTTGTAGATGCGATGCTCGCCTTGCCGCACAGTGAGAAGCAGTGAACCTTCGTGCACCTCCCACACCTGTGTGCACATTTCAGCACCAGATCAAGTGCCAGCTCAAGATAACGACATGACTTCCTGATCCGACTTCCCGATCCGACTTCCCCACAACCCAACCGTGACACAGAAAATGTAATAGAAAATTCCTTAATACAAAAGTAAAACGGTACTGTCGTGGATATTGAAATCCGGTGGAATGACCGTGGCCGGCGCCCTTACTGCCGTAGCGCATATACACACTATAACACTGTAAAAATGGACCAGCAGTGGTCACGGCTGAACGGCCAGCGCCCCGTGGCCGCTTGACTTCTCAATGGATTTCAATGTCTACAACAGCATTTTGTAGCAACACCCACTAACGTTACAGTTAAGTCGCATGCACATGCAAGCCCAGTAGACACTGCTGTTACACTGGATTACTGTAAGTCAACAAATATTCGGAGCATATTTATTTTCGGCTATTTTCGGCCTGGTCATGTTTGGCCGAAAATTTGTTGCGGCTGATATTTTGGTTTTGCAAAGTTCAGTGTGACAGTCACTGTGTAGACAGGCGGAAGCAGTACAGGCCGAAAATTTGATGCGGCCGAAATGGGTTTTAGCCCTGGGAGGCCGAAATTTGAACCTGCCAAAAATGTGTCGACGTACAGTGCTTACGTAGTGAAGGGTATGCCACAGTGTAGGGTGTGCCACAGTGTAGGGTGTGCCACTGTGACAGTGCAGGGTGTGCCACAGTGTAGGGTGTGCCACAGTGTAGGGTGTGCCACAGTGTAGGGTGTGCCACAGTGTAGGGTGTGCCACAGTGTAGGGTGTGCCACAGTGTAGGGTGTGCCACAGTGTAGGGTGTGCCACAGTGTAGGGTGTGCCACAGTGTAGGGTGTGCCACAGTGTAGGGTGTGCCACAGTGTAGGGTGTGCCACAGTGTAGGGTGTGCCACAGTGTAGGGTGTGCCACAGTGTAGGGTGTGCCACAGTGTAGGGTGTGCCACAGTGTAGGGTGTGCCACAGTGTAGGGTGTGCCACAGTGTAGGGTGTGCCACAGTGTAGGGTGTGCCACAGTGTAGGGTGTGCCACAGTGTAGGGTGTGCCACAGTGTAGGGTGTGCCACAGTGTAGGGTGTGCCACAGTGTAGGGTGTGCCACAGTGTAGGGTGTGCCACAGTGTAGGGTGTGCCACAGTGTAGGGTGTGCCACAGTGTAGGGTGTGCCACAGTGTAGGGTGTGCCACAGTGTAGGGTGTGCCACAGTGTAGGGTGTGCCACAGTGTAGGGTGTGCCACAGTGTAGGGTGTGCCACAGTGTAGGGTGTGCCACAGTGTAGGGTGTGCCACAGTGTAGGGTGTGCCACAGTGTAGGGTGTGCCACAGTGTAGGGTGTGCCACAGTGTAGGGTGTTCCACAGTGTAGGGTGTTCCACAGTGCAGGGTGTTCCACAGTGCAGGGTGTGCCACAGTGTAGGGTGTGCCACAGTGCAGGGTGTGCCACAGTGCAGGGTGTGCCACAGTGCAGGGTGTGCCACAGTGCAGGGTGTGCCACAGTGCAGGGTGTGCCACAGTGTAGGGTGTGCCACAGTGTAGGGTGTGCCACAGTGTAGGGTGTGCCACAGTGTAGGGTGTGCCACAGTGTAGGGTGTGCCACAGTGTAGGGTGTGCCACAGTGTAGGGTGTGCCACAGTGTAGGGTGTGCCACAGTGTAGGGTGTGCCACAGTGTAGGGTGTGCCACAGTGTAGGGTGTGCCACAGTGTAGGGTGTGCCACAGTGTAGGGTGTGCCACAGTGTAGGGTGTGCCACAGTGTAGGGTGTGCCACAGTGTAGGGTGTGCCACAGTGTAGGGTGTGCCACAGTGTAGGGTGTGCCACAGTGTAGGGTGTGCCACAGTGTAGGGTGTGCCACAGTGTAGGGTGTGCCACAGTGTAGGGTGTGCCACAGTGTAGGGTGTGCCACAGTGTAGGGTGTGCCACAGTGTAGGGTGTGCCACAGTGTAGGGTGTGCCACAGTGTAGGGTGTGCCACAGTGTAGGGTGTGCCACAGTGTAGGGTGTGCCACAGTGTAGGGTGTGCCACAGTGTAGGGTGTGCCACAGTGTAGGGTGTGCCACAGTGTAGGGTGTGCCACAGTGTAGGGTGTGCCACAGTGTAGGGTGTTCCACAGTGTAGGGTGTTCCACAGTGCAGGGTGTGCCACAGTGCAGGGTGTGCCACAGTGCAGGGTGTGCCACAGTGTAGGGTGTGCCACAGTGTAGGGTGTGCCACAGTGTAGGGTGTGCCACAGTGTAGGGTGTGCCACAGTGTAGGGTGTGCCACAGTGTAGGGTGTGCCACAGTGTAGGGTGTGCCACAGTGTAGGGTGTGCCACAGTGTAGGGTGTGCCACAGTGTAGGGTGTGCCACAGTGTAGGGTGTGCCACAGTGTAGGGTGTGCCACAGTGTAGGGTGTGCCACAGTGTAGGGTGTGCCACAGTGTAGGGTGTGCCACAGTGTAGGGTGTGCCACAGTGTAGGGTGTGCCACAGTGTAGGGTGTGCCACAGTGTAGGGTGTGCCACAGTGTAGGGTGTGCCACAGTGTAGGGTGTTCCACAGTGTAGGGTGTGCCACAGTGTAGGGTGTTCCACAGTGTAGGGTGTGCCACAGTGTAGGGTGTGCCACAGTGTAGGGTGTGCCACAGTGTAGGGTGTGCCACAGTGTAGGGTGTGCCACAGTGTAGGGTGTGCCACAGTGTAGGGTGTGCCACAGTGTAGGGTGTGCCACAGTGTAGGGTGTGCCACAGTGTAGGGTGTGCCACAGTGTAGGGTGTGCCACAGTGTAGGGTGTGCCACAGTGTAGGGTGTGCCACAGTGTAGGGTGTGCCACAGTGTAGGGTGTGCCACAGTGTAGGGTGTGCCACAGTGTAGGGTGTGCCACAGTGTAGGGTGTGCCACAGTGTAGGGTGTGCCACAGTGTAGGGTGTGCCACAGTGTAGGGTGTGCCACAGTGTAGGGTGTGCCACAGTGTAGGGTGTGCCACAGTGTAGGGTGTGCCACAGTGTAGGGTGTGCCACAGTGTAGGGTGTGCCACAGTGTAGGGTGTGCCACAGTGTAGGGTGTGCCACAGTGTAGGGTGTGCCACAGTGTAGGGTGTGCCACAGTGTAGGGTGTGCCACAGTGTAGGGTGTGCCACAGTGTAGGGTGTGCCACAGTGTAGGGTGTGCCACAGTGTAGGGTGTGCCACAGTGTAGGGTGTGCCACAGTGGCTCAACTCTTATCTCCCATTATGGACTTGTACAGATTGCCCATTGTAGCAATGGCTACACAACCCGTGCTCAAACATGCATTCTGCGTGCACATCTGCACACACTCATAAAATCTCACACACACACACACACACACACACACACACACACAGCTCTCTTCCATATCACCAGTGTCTTACTCTGATTGCCATGTCCGAAGACATACTAAGCAAGTGCTGCTCAGACTCGTTGAACTTGAGATAGAGCACGGCGCTGTCATGCCCCTTCAACACCATCGCGGGGCGTGCAGCCCGATGGATGTCCCAGAGGCGGATTACCCGATCCAGACCTCCAGTCGCAATGAAGCTGTTGCGCCTGTTTGTGGCCACAGCACAATGCAGTGTAGAGTAGTGTGGTGCAGTGTAGTGTAGTGCAGTGTAGTGCAGTGTAGTGCAGTGTAGTGTAGTGCAGTGTAGTGTAGTGCAGTTCAGAACAAGACACCAGCATGGGGTTATACGACAGACAAAGTACCGCTGCATGCACAGATGAGGACCGGCACAAGTACAAAACAGGTACACAACAAAATGCCATCACCCATCCAACAAACACCCAGTTGGGCAACCATGTCCATTTGTGTGATATACAATGTGTACATGCATCATGCTTGTGCAGACGTCTGTACGGATATTTCTAAGCTATCAACAGAAGGAAGACAGGAGGGAGAGGGGTATTACAGTCCATTCATCGGAAACTGGCCCGCTGGCTTTTGAAAGTCGGATTTGGGCCGAATTGAGGATCAAAAACCCACTTTAAATCTCAAAAATCTGGGTTTTGGATCTGCTTCTCCATACATTTTGCCATGGCATACCTGTCCTAATTTTGTAAAACCTGGCTGAATTTCTATTTCCCTGTTCTTGGACTTTTCTGGCCTCAAATGTGGCAAGGAGTAATTGCACGGGTCACATAATGCAGGATGTACTGTTGTTTTCACGATATCTACAACTATGTGAGAGAGACAACAAAAAGTTAGGGTGCCAGTTTCCAATGAATGGACTGTAGGGTACCTAGAAGTAGCAGGGTGAGGTGGGGAGGGGGGTCCCTGAATGAAGTAGGCACACGTGCCCCGCTTCTACGTGTTCGTGAGTTTACAAGGCCATGTGCATTCAACATGACTGACTCGTCCTATGAGAGGTTAAGCAATTACATCATTAGTTGAGGTGCTTTGGCAAAGTCGCAGCACAGCGCGTGCTAGCGATGCGCTAGCAACACACTGCCATGTACATAGCGCCCATGGGCGGTTCCGCTGGATACTTTCCACCCATAAGTTATTCCGGAAATCTGCTGAAGCATAATCATGACGTCTTTCGCATAACCTCCATCGTCTACTGGCATGATAGCTCAGCAAGACGTATTTTCCGGTCAGAGTACTACAATTCTACAATGATTCTAACTGTACTTGGTGCTCTACCATGTTCACACTCACTCCAGAGAAAAGTCGAATGACATCACACCCTGCTCAATCTCAATGATGATCTTGTTCCTGGCAATTGGGTGGGAGAGCGGAACTGGAGCCTTCCCTCTGGGCTGAATGGTAATTGGAAAATTCACATCAAGAATGGCAGAGAGAGGAAGATAGCGAGAGATACACAGTTTATGCAGGGCGTGATCAAGGTGCTCAAAATTTGACATGCGATATAGTTAAGCTGAAGGGAGCGCCATCTGACACAACTGCTTGCTTGCAAGCCTTCCGTCGCCACGGCGACCAACTGTTGCCTTGTACAGTTTGGTGCAAGCGTTCTAGTCAAAAATACTCGCTCATCAAGTGATGCAATGATAACGATCGCTAACCGTCGGAATAACTCTACATGGTCCCATGGAACACGGCCACACCAGACGTTTGGTAAGCATGTGTGATGGCTATGTCAGGCAGTTGGCTTATTCAAAGTCCAGTTAGTGGGACCACAGCCATTCAAGGCGTCACTGTTAACAGTCACAGTCCAACATCACCTGATGCTCTACTTGCTACACATACTTACCAGTTTAAGATGTGGGATGTCATCCAGTTCAGCTAAAAGCTTCATATTAGTGATCCGTTCAAAATTCACCATCACCAGTGAGGCATTCTTGTCACAGCTGACAGAAATGACATGACCCGTGCTGTGTACATAGCCAACATTCATTGACCAGTCATCATGGAACTTCCAACGAGAGAACTTCACCTGAAGACACGACGTCGCAGCATACACCACTAAACACTATGCATGTCACACAGCGCACTCTGTTACATGTACTACACTCTACAGTGCCAAACAGTGGAATCCGATGCCCTGATGTATCATGCACACCGCAGTGTAAAGTGCACGACCCCCCCCCCCCCCCCCACACACACACTCAAACCTACCCAGCCAAACCCACCCACCCAAACCCACACAAACCCACACAAACCCACCCAAACCCACCCAAACCCACCCATCTGAACCCACCCACCCTACTCCTGACGAAAAAATTGCCATCATTTCCTCAAGATACATTTGATACCAGACATTTCATATCCGGAGTATTTTGTGCACATAACCACTATTCAATGTGAAGAAGAGGTTGGTGCGACTCTGGCGTTACTTGGGGAATTGTGTGTTGCTCCCTACATGGGACCTCGCGGTTTTCCTGCCGACAAGTGCAAGTGAGAATTCAAGTCGGCAGGAAAACCGCAAGCTCCCATGTAGGGAGCAACACACAATAACCACTATTCAGCTTCACCAAATACAGCAAAAAAACTTGCCTGAGCAACTGACTGTGCAGATCTTACATGTAAATCGGGGTCCGGATCTTAGTGGCCCCAGTGTAACATGGTGTAATGTGCAATAAACAGTCAAATTTTAGACAGTGGTCACTTTTCCTCATGTATTTTAGATACCATCCGGCCCTTGGAATGATATCACCATAATGATGTCGTCTTGTTCCTGCAATGATATCACCTGGCCCCCGATCCAGTGCAAACAGAAAGCCCCCCCCCCCCCCTCCCCGCCCTACTACAACTAACATGTCCTCCAGCCATAGCCTTCTTGATGTGGATGCTCTCGGGCAGTCTGCCCAGCTTGCGTGGGATTCTCCATTTGGCGAGTGTGTTTGCAATGTGTGGAAAGAGTAGGATACTGACGCAGCCCAGTCGGTCTCCAATCAACATTGTCAATACTGGTATTCCTGGCTTGAGGTACACGCACAGACACGTAGCCACAGCTTGAAATCCTGTTATCTGAATGTACAAATGCGTTCACACGTACATACATACATACATACATACATACACACACACGTACACAACACACATACACGTACGCATACACACACACACACATACACACACAAAAACAAACAAATACACACACACATACACGCACACAACACACGTACATGTACGCATGCAGACAACATACATACATACATACAGTCCACACCTACAATGTAGCAAACACGGTACGTGACTTCATTTACTCAGTTTGAAAACGATCCGCTTGACTATCAACATGCAAAGAGCACAGCACTTGGCATTCACAGTGTAGCCTCAGGTTGACACTTCCATCAAAGTGATAGCCGCACTACTATCAGGGAGGTACTACCCAGAAACTAGAAGACAGTCAGGGAGGTGAGACCGGGAGCAGTACTGACATACTCGTATAACAATTGCAGAGAGGACAACAGGGATAGTCACTGCAGGCCACAAAGTGTACGGTGGACATAATTTTAATTAAGTGTAAGGGTTCCTTGAAAGCTAATGTGGGCCATGTTATATCATCTGTTCAGGCCATCAGAGACCCAATGTGCAGTGCAGGGTTTCACACTCCCAAGTTGCTTGGGAACCATGTCTTCTTTACTGCACAAAACGCATGCATGCAGGCATACACATAATAAACACTCATTTACTGTACAAATACACTAGTGTACACTGTACATCAGAGAGGCGAAGGGCGACTGTAAGGATGAACAAGGTGGGTTTTCACTCCCGGACTGCTCATCACAGTCGCTCTTGGGGCAGGGCCGATTTACACACGCTTGCACCGGCACGGCCTCACTTGTCTGGGCCATGCTTGGAGTGAGCAGAGCAGGTCCGGGCCGCAGTCGAAATTGCAAAATACATAGACCACGGATGGCGTAGAACTTCCAAACACGGGGTCGAAATGCACATCGTTTAGAGTACCATACATGGTCTCGTAGTGTCCCCCTAGATGCTAGGACTCCCTGTTCAGCATGTAAAAAAAAGTAAAGTTTGCACGTCCGCGTTACCACCGGTGTTGAGCATGTGCTAGTGTTAATTAAGCTGATCTTACTCGACCTTGCAGCTCCATAGTGGATCCATCAAAGAAGCAGACGTCACGCTCCGAAGTGATCAAAATGAACTTGTCCAGGGTGGGTAGGTAAGCCATGTCGATGACCCATATTGACTTTTCCTCCGCTGCCTCGTCTCTGTTGTAGATTCTCAGGTTCTGCTGGTCGGGCTTCGCTGAATGGAAAGCAATGAGCAAACCGGGTCTTTTCCGGACATGGACGGAAGCACACGGCTCATACACAGCAGAACATTCCGAACAACACTACACCTTACTAGACTGATCCCTAGCGGCTAGTATTCAAGAAGCTAGAATTAGAAGCATGTCTAGTCCATCATTCGGAATGTGACATAAAGCAGGACCTGGTGTCTCTAAAGGACGGACACCCCGACCTGTTTCTGTGATTTAAGGGCATCTCTTTCAGGCTACTTTGCACCGGTTTCCTTACCAAGTTTAGACCGGGAAGATGCAATTTGTCTCAAATGCAGTGCAGAGACAATTGAACAAAATGTTCTTGATTTGCGTCATTTCAATAATAATTATTAGAACGGAATGGCTGCAGTGGAGCCTGCGCATCCCTGCATGAAGTACTGTTTCTCCTGCCACGTCGTCTCATTGCTCACACCGCACTTTGCAAGACAGTCAGTCCTGTTTTCAAACGTAGCAGACTATGTAAACTGATGACAACAGATATGATGATACAATGCTGATCCAGCAAAATCCCCCGCCCTCTTCTATTGTGAACAGCCATGCTTCTAGCTATAAGTCTTACAGTCTTTGCACAGGGAAAATGGCTCCATGGTCTTGGCCAGGTTAAGCTGGCCGTTCTGGATCTGCCAGAGGCAGAGCACGCCGTCTCCTGATATGCTGTGGAACTCGCCAATCCTCGGTGCCAGGATACGCACGGTCCTCTCCGCGTGGAAGCCCTCGGCAAATGCCGCCGGTGTTAGCGCACAGAACTGCGAACAGCATGGAAATGCATGTCATGCTAAATACAACAGTGAGTCCAAGAGGGCTAAGATGTTAAATGGGGGGGGGGGGGGCGGCGGGGCAGGGGGTCATTTTGATGACGTTCACGGCAGGATAGAATCATGCATTGAAGCATGCATGGTGTTACATGTATGTCAACACAATGTGTTTCCATGTGTGAAAATACACACATGTGCCCAATGCAACTAGAATGTCCTAAAGAGGGGACTTTCCTGCAGGCATTTACTACAGCGACAGTAATCTTGTACCGCAGCTATGCACAATTCATCTGTTTAACTCGAACTGAAGACGGACTTGATAATCATCACCGCTGGGGTTTCCAAGCCAGGAATTGAAGGCTCATGCTACTAATGAAGTATTACTTATGAACTGGACAAATTTGCATGAAACAAGCACAATAACATCATTGAGGTCAGCTTCGGAATTTTTAAGATATGGTATGCTTTCCAACGGTCAAAGTCAGGCCATTGTCGAGCCACCGTGCTCACATCCGTAACTTCTGCGTGTGTTCTTGTTGTGAAAGTGGACCGCCCAGAGTAAAAGACGTCCTACTCTCTCCGTTTCATGCCTGCACGTATCGTGCGCAACTCCACCAACCTGTTGCTTGCTGTAAAAGTCATCCTTGCGTTCCATCTCTGATGCCACGTACATGCAGAACTCATCCCAGTCGATCCGGCCATTGCAATTCGTGTCCACTTTCATGAAGGCCACCGTCAGGTAGTGGTCAAGTTTGGAGCTCAGCCCAAGATCCTCCATCAGCACTTCTTTCAGTTCATCCATCGTCTTCACAAGCAAACAGAAGAAAAAGAGGAAACGTGTAGATCAGGCCAGTGAGCTTGGGAGAGGGATATATCACCACATTCCAGAATTTGCACGGCATTAGACCAATGTCCCGTGGCAGCACAATCAAGAACATTGAGAAGTCTGCAAAGCATGTGTGTATGGATGTGTATGGGTGTGCCAGCTAGTTTGATTGGTGGGTATAGTTATACCAGATAGTGTTGGGTCCGTTGCCAACAGGCTGGGCTGCTTGAAGGTGTAAAGTTGTACCTGCCACCCTTTGTTGGTTTCAGGGTTCATATACTTTCTATTGGAAGCATACATACCTGTTGACCATGGACTACTTCTGACTAGATTATCTCTTGTGTAATCAATGATGCTACAGTAAGTTACTGTTGGGCGCCGAAGAACTGGGGGGAGGTGATGGTTCTAGCCTAGCTAGTTCTTATTTTTAGCGAAAACAGCCGTTTCGTTCTTATTTGATCGTACTGTCATACATGTACATGATTGTACATATCATTGTATGTACGAACGTTTACTTGTGGACCGTAGATGATGCATATACCAGCACATCGGACCTACATGTATTTATGCAGAAAAAACTTCTGAGTGAACAATATAGTGCACATTCCAGTTCCGTTCTTATCTTCAAAAATTCAGCCTAGATCGTTCCAAAAAATTGGTGAAATTCTAGCCTAGTCGTTCTTTGGTGGTCCGACAGTGCTGTAGTGAAGCTTGTATCAGATCCATTCTGATTTAGCTGTCCCTCCAGGAAATCGCGATTCCACGGATGCAACAAATTTCGCGATTTTGGCCAAAACCCGCAAATTTCTGAAAAGTCCCCGATTTCCCGCGTTTTTTGTTGTTTTCTGCACTTTTCACGCAGTATACGAGTACATGTACAGTGCTTTCTATGATCCTGTACGTGGGTTATTTGCACAGTACGCAAATAGCGATTCTAATGATGCAACAAATTTCGTGATTTGGCCCAAATCCGCAATTTCCTGCCAATAATTCCGCGAGTTCCTGGCAAGTTCCGCACTTTTCGCCGCATTTTTTGTTGTTTTCTGCCGCAATTTCTTGCGCAAGTTTTCGATGACTTTTTCCGCAAATTCCCGCAGGGACAGATTTAGCCACCCACACTAGTAGTACCAAGTATTACCTTCACTGGGGGCAGGGGTTACTGCAGTTGGATCCCAGGACGGATACCCTGATGCCGTCAATCCTTTTTCTGTACCTTGCCCTCACCCACTTACTGAGATGTGTGCCCGTAAGTGGGACCATTTCCAAATTCACCCATAGTTTGAGGATTTCA
Source organism: Sycon ciliatum (assembly GCF_964019385.1). Taxonomy (NCBI): domain Eukaryota; kingdom Metazoa; phylum Porifera; class Calcarea; order Leucosolenida; family Sycettidae; genus Sycon; species Sycon ciliatum. The sequence continues at coordinate 23,910,435 of NC_088644.1, forward strand.
GGGGCTGTCAGCCGTTGGGTTGTTCAATAGCCAATTGTGTCATCTTTCCAAGATTCCTTTGAAATCTCTCTCCCCTCTCCCGGGGAGACCCACGTGACCAGTTTTGACAGTGAGCAAGTACAAGTATGTGTGTGCCGCATGCGCAGTGTGTGTGTGTGTGTGTGTGTGTGTGTGTGTGTGTGTGTCCATGTGCATAATCACCCTTACCAGGCCAGCTTCTTCACGTGCCCTCTCAAAGTACCGGCGAATGTCCACTTCGGACAGAGATGATTTAGGATTCCCAGAGTCCTTACCAAGTTCATCCATTATTGCCACTTCATCTCTGAACAGCTCTTCAATCCGCGCAAGTAGCTTACTATCGAACACCTCTTGCAGGTGATTCAAGTTTTCCAGGGACAGCAAGTCCTGCATGAAAATCTGCTTCCCCTCACTGCGGTTGAAGAGCGCATCCTCGTCCATTTTGCGCAGCTCTGCGTGAGTTCGCAGCTGCAGCATGCAAAAGAGGAGAAAGAGCTATACATCATTACTATTTTGATAATCCAAAGGATGATAGAGGGTTTCTGAGGGATTACCAGGGGAATGTCGAGGATCACCAGGGGATTGCCGAGGATTACCAGGGGATTATCAAGGATTACCAAGGATTACCAGGGGATTACCAAGGATACCGAAGATTACCAGAGGATTACCAGGAATTAGCGGGGACATGGTAGCGACATGTGTCACACCACACATGCCTGGGATTTCAACTACTTCGAAGTAATTGTTTGTCCAAAAATCCAAAAATCAACTCATCAATTAGCATGGAACCCATCCTTATGATATCTAAGTGTCCATAGTTTGGGTTAGGCCCTGCCTTGAAGCGGTGCTTCATTGCGGGTGGCGCTTTCTTGAACTCACTGTCTTCGGTCGGAAGATTTCCCTCAGGCACGGTTGCTTATTGCTCTCAGAAGAAATCTGAAAGGGGTCCGTGGGTGTCCCCCGGCCTGGAGCCGAGGAGTAAGGTGGCAGCGCTCCCTTTATAAGCCAAAGCATTTTTAGGATTCTAAATCATTTCTAAGAGCCTGACACAATAGACTAGGGCACTTTCGTGAATAGTCCTAGTATGAAAGTGAAGATTGGTTTCAGTCGGTGGGTCGGAACGACCTGTAAAGATCAGAGCGATTGCGAAAAATCGGAAAAAGTGGCAGACCTGGCATTGTGGCAGTTAGAAGTGCAACAGGTGGGAGTTTGACCACGAGGCATCTCTTTCTTCTAGCCAAGCTGAGTGGATGAGGACAAACACAATTAGGGGATCAGTGTTTTCGCAGCACTCCTCCACTGCCCAGCGGGCTGATGCACGTCAGATATCCGTGACGCTGCTTCTCTGCCACTTTTCGAGCTCTCTCCCTCTCTCCCTCTCTCCCTCTCTCCCCTCCCTCTCTCCCTCTCTCTCTCTCTCTCTCTCTCTCTCTCTCTCTCTCTCTCTCTCTCTATCTCTATCTCTATCTCTCTCTCTCCCTCTCTCTTGTATGCCTGCTTGTGGTGCCCTGGAAGATGATTTCTACGTTTTATCCTGTTTCTCCTGCTTGTGGCTACAATTGTACTGGCCCATGCATTTTTTAAATCACTAGGGTCGGTAGTGGTGATTGGGATTTCTCTCCTAGACCACTACCTCTTGGTACCGAACTGGCGGTACCCTACAAATGAAAGTGTATTTCCATTCCGACCAAGTTGGCCTGGTGAATCCACAACATTCCGATCAGGTTGGCCTGATGAATCCACAACATGCCGACCAGTTTGGCCTAATGAATCCACAAAATTTTATAAAAATACCAGTACCGTCTGCATGCAGATTGAGTTTATCGATTTGAAGTACAAGCTCTTCAGGTCCCCACTTGGGCACATGCCTTCTGCCCTGACTTGGGCACATGCCCTCTGCCCTGACTTGGGCACATGCTCTCTGCCCTGATTACTCACTCCTCGTTCAACTGACACAGCAACAGAAACCGGTGTTAAAAATCACTGTGACAGAAGGAAAATGCCTTGTTCAGGAATGGAATATGAGCTAGGCTGTGGGTGCATTGACTACTCCTGACAAGTGCTTCAACTGCAGTAGTACATGTATAACAATTCAGGTCAAGAAATATCTGGGCTGTTTTATTCTCTCGTTTCAAGTCTGCTACATCGTGATATAGAGCGACCAAAACCAAACCAAAAGCATATGGACACTGGGGGTTTCGTGGACTGACATTGAAATCTTCCATGTAGTCCCGGCTGGCTTACCTTCCGTGCTTACAACCACGACATTGACGAGAATGTATAATGTCCATGTAAGGCAATAGAAGTGTGGTGACGGTACAGGTGGCTGTCAAGTCGAGTGTCATGGATGTATGATGGCCTCCAAATCTGACACGTTTGACAGGTTTGCATGCAGCAGCATGATAGTGAAGTACATGACTGTACAGCTATGTGCCGATTCCAGTTCCTTGCTTGCATACTCTCATTCTACACTGTCTCTACAGCCACCACTGAGTCACATAGACACGCCTGACACTTGCACGGCATATCAGTACTTGTACAAGTTCGTGTTCCCCACCGTTCCAGATCTCTTCGACATCGCTGATGTCCTTCAGCAGCTTCTGAGAGCACGCTTGTAGCCAACTTGTGCTTTCCCGCCAGCTTTTGATGTGTTACCCTGGATGTATAGCAGCTCCGTTTTTCAAGATTCTGCAGTGCTGAGCCTTTGATTATACTTGTAGAAGACAACCAGCCAGTTACTGCCAAGACCTATTGCTGTGGTCCATTTAAAGGATTTACCTTCATATTGTAAACTACTCAAATAGCAGACGGAGCTGCTTCATTTAAAAAAAAGGTGACTGCTCCTGGCTTAACAATGGATGCTGCCCATGGAAACACAGCAGAGAATGCTACTGACACCACGGAGGATGATGGCACTGCAGCTCAAACAGAGTACACTGAAACGCGCCTTGAACAGTTAGTAGAGAGAGCTAAAGAGATAGTGCCGTATGTGTGGTTAGTGGCCTTACCTAGGCCACCACAAGTATACCTGTTCATGGCTCTACTGAAGCATTCCCGGACATTTCCAGGCGGTTCTTTAACGTTACATTTGCCAGCCTCGAATAGGGAACCAAGAGAACCAAGTGAATGCACAGAAGACGACCGCCTGATTTACCGAGTCGCCAGATTCATTGCATACCACGGCAAACGGGCCCCACGGGATAGACCCGGCTATGTCTACATCTTCACATCCCCGAAAGCTTGGACAGATCATCCCTCCCATGTAAAGATTGGCATGACGGCGTCCGCAAATTTATCCCGGATACAGAAACAAAAGAAATGTTGGAGAGGTTACACATTGCGCCTACGTCAACGTGCAAACTACCACAAGCTGGCAGAGAAGGTTGTTCACAAGCTACTGAATACTGGTACACCAGCTGCACTGACAAGGGAACAGTTCCGTATCCCGTGTTACCATGAAAACTGTACTACCAGGAAAAACTTCATAGGAAACATGGAGCGCAATAGGAGCAATCGCATTGGTCACCATGAGTGGTTCACATGGGCGTCAGAGGAAAAAAGAGCGCAGTTGGTCCAGGATATTACCGATGAATGTCTCTCGCGAAGCTGGACAACGGAGCAGAAAACAGCCTTGGAGCAGAAAACAGCCTTGGAGCAGAAAACAGCCTTAGTCAAGTGTTTGATTGAGAAGGTGCTACGTGACCGCGACCTTAAGCACACCTGGCGGGTAAAAGCACCATCAGCTGGTGATGCACCCCTGGCCAGAGTACTTGAAATGCTACTAGTACAGATCAAACCCACTAACAGATGGCTGCAGAGGCAAATCAGCAAAGTGGTGGAGCAGATCCTGAGCTTGTTGCTGATTGCATACGCCATTCAAGTTGTGGAGTGGGTGATCACAGTAGTCAATGAACCACCACCTCGAGAAAGTCGCTAATCCTCACAAGCCAAGGTGTGTTTAAATATTCTGTTTGCTGCCCTCCATGAAAATAGCTGCACGTGCAGTTCATGGTTTCTTTCCATGTCAAGGCAGGGGGGGGGGGGGGGCTGTTAGCAACCGACCAGATCATTACCTAATGACAACCGACCAGATCATTACCTAATGTAGTAATGACCACCTTCACTTCTAGTTACAGAATAGCAGTGCTTTAGCAATCTGTGCCGGTTTCACGTGGTCAAATGCATGGGGCATAATTCTATTATCAATTTTGAAAGTCACTTTGTGACATTCAATGAACACATAGTTTGAGCATATATTCTGGTTTGTTTTCTCATATACATTATCCGATGTAGGTTCATTGATGACTGTTGTGGTTTGCAATCAACAACCACTGATATACAATCTGTATTGTTTTACGCACACGTCCTGTCAACCGCGTGCTTCCGACTGCGGTGTTGTGGTTTGTTAGCTAAAGCCTAGTTCACATTCGACACAACGCCGACGGTACGGGACGTAAGGGCTTGTCGGGAGGGCTGGGGTGAGCTTTAAAATCCTGTACGATTCGTAGATCTACGACACGTAGGGGTGAAACGAGTATCTATTTTGACCAATCGATCACTCGTTCATAATATTCGATCGAGTATCCGATTATTTCGAGTATTTTATCAAAATTCAAAAGCACAAGATTTGCGAGCTCTCGACCAATTCGGAAGAAATTATCTGTGAACATAGAACAAAAGTCGCCAATGTCTTGTACAGAGAGTAAAGTAACATTTTCATCAGTACTTTCATATCTCAGAACGTTACTTGCCGTGGTGATCGCATCGTCCAAGTCTTAAAATACTGACTCAAAGCCATGCATAACGCATGCATACCAGTGGACCAGCGGTACAACACAAGTTTTTGAAAAATAAAATGCCAATACTAAAAAAATAAAATAAAATAAAATGTAAATAATCGACGTGGAGACAACAATTTTATAATAGCTATAAAGAGAACAAATTCTGCTGTCATCGCCACACTACAACAAAGTCATGAAGGTTTACCAAAATCAATTTTCTTGTCACAATCATCAGTGGAAAGCCGTGACTGAAGAGTAACCATGCTGAATCAATGATTAATATACATTCAATAATGTGAAAAAAAGAGGAAAAAAAACCATCGAGTGCAAAATTTCGAATACTCGCTCGTTTGAAATTTTCGAACGAATACTCGAATATTCGAACTAATCGTTTCACCCCTAACGACACGGCATGCAGCAGTCGTTGCGACGTTCAACGTCGAACGGCGCGAGTCATAAGGCACGGTCCGTGACGGGGTGACTTTCGGACCTAATTTCTCGTTTTTCGGGACTTCTTTTCAATTATTTCTCCTTGAAAGAAGCGGAATCAAATTCACAATCCCGGTTTTTCATGAAGATCAAAAAATTAGCCCTGAAAGTTGTGGCATTCAAATAATAGCGCCAGGAAATGATAGAATAGTTCGTCTGTCACGCTTCTGAACTATCCCTAAATACAATAAGTGACATGAGATCTTATTTTGCTAAAATTCAACTCAAGTCGTGCTAGCCATTCTGTGAGTTATCATCGGAAGCGCAGTGTTCGAAATGCTAAAAATATCCAAGTACGAATTGGGAGTAGTCGGCGCACGACGCCGTCTCCTGTTCACACTCGAATTGCAGCCGTTTTGTACGCTTGCGTCCCCGTCTACGCCCGTCTACGGTATGAAAAGTTGGATCGATCCAACTCTTCCCGTGGCTTCCCGATCTGTACGGTAGTACGGTTGCGTTCCCGTTCCTGGTGTTCACATTGGACGGCGTCAGACCGTCCCGTCGCTTCCCATCGATCCTAAGGGCCGGGTTCCACTGCGGCTCCACTGCTCCGCTGCTCGTCTTTCGCGGCTTGAAACGTCATCATTACCATAGTGACCGCGGCTCGAGCTGGAGCAGCGAGGCCGCGGCTCACCGCGAGCTTTTGCTACGATTCTTGACCAAAAACTGCGAGCCGCAGTCGCGGCTCGACCTGTTTCCCGTACTTTGCATTGTTTCGTACGCCAGAATTTTAAAATTCAAAATTTTAATTCGTTGCGCAGGCCAGAACACGAGGATTTTTTGATTTCGCGCGCGCGCAGGCAGGTGAAACGTCATCAAAAAGTGTGGACCACGACCGCGGTACCGCCAATGGCGAGTGTCAGTGGAACCGCGCTGCTCCGCTGCATGCAGCCAAGTGCCGCGGAGCAGCGGAGCCGCAGTGGAACCCGGCCCTTACGTCGCGTCCCGTCGCGCCCGTCGAATGTGAACTAGGCTTTAGTGAACAATCAATCTAGCGTACAATGAATCCCGTACGATTTGGACTGCCCTGTACAGAGTACGTGCATGCAGCTTGCTGTTACCGTATTTCCTCGATTAAAGGGGAAGTATACCCTAAAATCAAATTTTCACCAGTTGTAGTCTTCGGGGTGCTGAGTCGAATGGTCTTGGTTCGAGGAAGCTAAGACGCTCCCTTCCTCCTTTATTCCCAATCGAACTCGCGCACTTCCACCGAAACTGGGTGACTGCGCCCTACTAGATGGGAATTTGTATGCAAAATGTCACTAAAAGCGCCATTTCGTTCTTATAAAAGCACGGATGACCGCCATTGGCCCATATGTTGTAGTCTTTTGGACGCTGAGTCGACTGGTTTTGGTCCTAAAAGGCTGCGATGCAGCGTTCCTCCTTTATTCCCAATCGAACATGATTGAACAAGCGGTCACGTGCTCCTGCGTACACCAGTCACCTGGTCACCGTGCCTGCAGGGTACAACTTACTAGCCTGTTTGACCTTTTTTGGGTGCAGTTCTGTCACTCGAGTTGAACTCGAGTTGAACCTTGGTGTGAAAGTTGTCGCCCGCTGGGCGCTGGCGCGGTGACCAGGTGATTTGGGCACCCAGGAGCACGTGACCGCTTGTTCAACCATGTTCGATTGGTAATAAAGGAGGAACGCTGCATCGCAGCCTTTTCGGACCAAAACCAGTCGACTTAGCGTCCAAAAGACTACAACATATGGGCCAATCGCGGTCATCAGTGCTTTTATAAGAACGAAATGGCGCTTTTAGTGACATTTTGCATACAAATCCCCATCTAGTAGGGCGCAGTCACCCAGTTTCGGTGGAAGTGCGCGACTTCGATTGGGATTCAAGTAGGAAGGGAGCGTCTCAGCTTCCTCGGACCAAGACCATTCGACTCAGCACCCAGAAGACTACAACTGGTGAAAATTTGATTTTAGGGTATACTTCCCCTTTAATAGACCCGGTCTTTTGTTTTTTGAAGAGGGTTGGACCCCCGGTCTCTTATTTGGGCATGGTCCATTATTTGAGCACGGTCCACTATATTTTCATCGGCACATCGCTGGAAATGGTGGATTTTTAACACGTCATAATATAGAAGTTTTTTATTATGACGTGTTAAAAATCCACCATTTCCAGCGATGTGCCGATGAAAATATAGTGGACCGTGCTCAAATAATGAAAGAAAGCACTAGCCACTACAAAAATTGTAGTTGCGCAACCTAAAATCGCGTCCTTTTTTGATCCACCACGTGCTTTCTTAGTGCGCATGCGCAAAGCGATGAACTCAAATAAGAGACCGGGTCTCTTATTCGGGCATGGTCTACCAATTTTCCGTGAGGCCTCTAGGAGGGTCTACTATTTGAGCATGGTCTATTATTCGAGCATGGTCCATTAATCGAGGAAATACGGTATGTTCCGGAGTCTTCTGGATTTATCACCTCGTGTTCTTGTAAATAAAGTCAGTTGCGATCTGAGTGATCTCGAGAGTAGACTGGAGTTTTAGGTGCGTTCTCGGAACGCAACAATGACCATCCAAAAAATGTTTCTGAATTCTTCTTCACATATTTTATTCAATTAGTCCTTCATGGTGTTTTTGAGTAACGAAAAGGTCTTATCCTCCCAGACACAACGGACAACGGGCACGGGTAGGTGGAACGCCATTTGTAATGTGAGACGAAGAGACAGAGACAAACGATGAACGAAACGACTACATTATGTAAGAGAGAGCGAGCTGGATTGAGAGAGCATGCAAGATAAAGGGCCTGAGTCTCCCCTGAAGAGGGGAGAGAGATTCAAAAGGAATATTGGGAAGATGACTCAATTGGCTATTGAACTGCCTAACGGCCGACACCCCCTGAAATCCCCAAACTCTGGGTGGACTTGGAAATGATCCCAGTTATGGGCTCACCACACCTCAGAAAGTGGGCGAGGACAAGGTGCTTGAAAGGGCCTAGGGATTGACAGCATGAAGGTGTCCGTCCCGGAATACAACTGCAGTTACCATGGTTACCCCTGCCCCCAGTGAAGGCAGTACTTGCTACTAGTGTGGGTGGTTAATCAGAGTGGATCATCATCTGATATAAGCTTCACTCACACGGTAGCACCATTGATTACACAAGAGCTAATCTAGCCAGAAGTAGTTCATTGTTAGCAGGGATGCATAGTTCAAATAGAAGGTATATGAACCCTGAAACCAACACAGGTGACAGATACAACTTTACACCTTCAAGCAGCTGAGCCCATTGGCAACAGACCCGACACTATCTGGCATAAGTGTACTTACCAACCAAACTAGCTGGCACATACACATACACACATATGCGCACACATCAGTACATACACACACACACACACACACACACACACACACACACACACACACACACACACACACATGCGCACACACACACACACACACACACACACACACACACACACACACAAACAAAGAAAAAACACATAGTAGGCACCGGCGGATTATGCCGGCATAATTTGGTGGTTGAAAATTTGGAGCATAATTTGGCATCCTGTCGGAGGTAGGAGCATAACTACTTGATTGTACCACAGTTCTAGTATGTAGGCGACACAATCGTGTACATGCACAATGCACCTGAGCAGTGCTGGTGGTCTGCATGGTAAAGGGTTCGGAGGTCATGTAGATAGTGTTTTCAATGAAAAGCTGGGTTGAAATCATGGCAATCCATTATTGTATGCTCGAACTCGTCTTCTTCAAAGTTCTTTCTCACACTGACACAGAACATATAGCAGAAGATGCGAGTGGATCAGCCTTTATCAGATACCCCGGGGCGGACGAGATAGTGACGGGTAGTCCGCAAAACTCCGCATACATGTACATTATCAATATATTATTTTTGCATGGTACGAAGTCATGACCTCTGGATTTAGCAGCCACGAGTGTGCAGGCTATGGATATTGCTCTAATAAATAAATAAATTGAGGTATACGGTTGATGTTTGGTCATGATTGAAGGAGAGGTGAAGCTACAGCAGGGATGAGCTGATTATTCGCAGGGTGAAGGTGACATTGGTTGGACGAGTATGACGAATACGAAGACAGTTGAACATGGTAACTCAAACTAATTTGGCAATGAAAAAATCTTTTTTCAAAAGAAGTCAACTAATGAATGGAAGAAGTAATGTTTTCTCTTTCCATGTTGATCTCTAGCACATGATGAATGCGGGATACCATTGTATGGGGAATGGGGATACTGTGACTCGTGTACATGTATTTTGTTGTACTTATGGCCACTTGCAAGTACAAAAGAGGCACAATTTTCCGAACTTTGAGGCTCCATAAAGTACAACAAAGTCGGTAGAGCATGAGACTCTTAATCTCAGGGTTGTGGGTTCGAGCCCCACGTTGGGCGCCAAATGTCGTCAATTCTATTGGACGAACTGTTACTATTGCTCTCCTCGCCACTCCACACAACAAAAGACTAGTGCAAATTGGGAGAGAGCGTTTTCTCAGACTTGACTTCACAAGGCGATGGGAGAACTGCGCTCCAACAAAACGGACAAGAGAATATATTATGGGGACGTGAAGAAAAGAGGGGAAAAAGTGGGGTGAGGGAGACGAAAGAGGTGCCTGTGCAAAGTACAACAAGGCCTGAACAGGACGGGAGACAAAGACGACCGATGGCGAAATACGACGGACACAAGACGGCAACCAGACAAATACAACGGAGACAAGACGAGAAAATGCGTAAACTACAGGGACGAGATGAGAAATAATGCATACGGAGGGGACAGAAGACGGTGCAGCGGCATGTACAAAGCGTTCCAAGACAGCGCAGCGGCGTGTACTACGGGTCAGCAGCATGTATGACACAGAGACACATACGCAGCCACATGTACGACAAAGAGCAACCCGCGCAGCCGCATGTACAACACAGAGCTACAAGCGCGACCACATGTACAACAAATATGTATCCCAGCGTGCCAAAGCATAACATGAGGATTTTGCGAGCATAATGCGAGAATCCATGAAAGCATAATTACATGATTTCGCGACCATAATCCGCCGGAGCCTAACATATAGGCACAAATACACAAACGCACACCTTCTCTCACACACCTCACATTTCAGTGCAGGGTCGGCTGCGGACAGCCACGTCGCCCTGTTTCAAGGGGAAAACAGGGTTGCCAAAAATGATACAGCAACTGCAGAATGACCACGTAGATAAAATATAAGCAACTAGAACTTATAAAATCAGCAGTGCAGAAAGATACAGCAAGAAAACCACCACATTCAGAGCAAAATATATACATAGGGCGGGTGGGTGGGCCCTTGACAAGCAAGACAAAACTGAGAAGGACAATCTTTTTGCGCAAGCGCTCAACAATGATTACGTCACTAAGTGACGTCAACCTGCACTGCGTGCTACAACAAAAATAATGAACATAAAACAAGCATCGCAAATATTCGAAGTTCGAGAGAACATTGCTTCTCGTTTCTTTCGAATACTCAGCCAACGAGAAGAGTACACTTCTCTCTCACACCTCACATTTGCAACAGCAAAACCACAGTGCAGGGTCGGCTGCAGACATGGCCACATTGCAAGATGACAAATCATAGCCGAGTATGAATAGGACATTACAAGACGAATCAGCATGGACGCCAGGAAACTAGGAAAGATATACATATAATTACATTATGACCATATGCCCGCTGTTCACACGACCACCTGTCCCATGGCGCCGGAGACTCTTAGGAGGTTAGGCAGGGATTCCGAGAAATATGACTTCATACCGGACTCACTCCTCCATCCTCCATGGCGTCGGATTAGACGGTCTGGGATACCTGCAGCAGCCGCCATGGAGACACCCCCGGAACGGAGGCTATGTACACCATACTTGTCAGGATCCTCTCCAACTGCCGCCAATGCCGCCCGTACTAACTCCCCCACTCTGGAGTATGACATTTGGACCGAAAAACCTGCCGTCCATGGTGGGTTCGGACTCTGCCAAACAATGTCGAGTTTGGCGAGCGGTCACCGCTGGCGAGAAAGTGTTCAACTAGTTGTACTGGACAGAGGTCTTGTTCCCAACGGCTGATGAACACCCAGCTACCTTCCCGGAACTGGTAGTTCTTTCTGCATTCCAGGGAAACTGCCATATACTTGCAAGTAGTCTCGATGAATGAACAAGGAATCTACACGGACATGAGAAAGATCGTCCCAGCGGAGGAATCCAGCAAACCCTAATGTAACGAGTGCCAGGGTTTGGAAATCCTGCAATGTTCCAGTAGACAGTGAGACCTTCAGCTTCTTGAGCAGTTTCGGTGTCAGCGGGGCTTTCCTCCTGCGTTGCGCGGCGAGAAAACTCTTTGCTACTTGATGTACCCTTTGCACAATGGGTACTCGGCACGGATCAGGATGACTATAGGTATCATGTTTCACACACACACACACACACCTTGACCTTGATCTTGATCTTGATCTTGCCCATTGTGTACGCAATGATAGCGAATGTCGGAAAGTTCAAGTGAGAGCACGAGCGCAGAACTTGGCATGTCGTTTCAGGTCTCCTGGTCGATGCAATGGGCGTCCACAGACACAGAGAAGAGGATCAGGAGCGGGCCGTGACGGTGGAGTGCTACTCGCAACTCGTCTCCAGCCGGGACGATCTTGGCAACTCTCAAGCCAGATGGCCACGCCGAGGTCCGCCAGGCACACACACACACACACACACACACACACACACACACACACACACACACACACACACACACACACATGCACGCACACGCGCGTGCGCCCGCGCACCCACGCACAGTCACTAATTCCTGCCCGCCCTGAAATGCCATGGTAAGTAATTAAATGGTATTATGCTTACCCCGGGTGGGCCAAAATTGGCAAGGAATGGCGTTCTGTCTCTTTGAGACGATGGTCTGCGATCCTGTCGCTTTGATCTTGTTAACACTGCACATATCACAAATAATTTCAAAAATAAATTTAGTGCAGCGAGGATTAAACAATTGTTTGTAACGGCACAAATAATTATTTTTATTGTATCACTTCGAAGTACTTAAAAGTAATACAATGAAAAGATTAACTGGTTTGAGGGAAAGAGACAAACGGGAAAAGAATTATTAATTTTGTGCCGTTATGTCCACTCGCACACCTTTGACCTTTTTCAAGCGGCGCCCATCGCCAGAGGTGAAGATAGCGATGCTACAGCAGAAGCCATAGCAACTTGTGCCGGGATTGCACCATTCAACAGCGTGCAAGGCTGAAGAACTGACCGTCACTATTCAGTCTGGTCTACACCATACAGCTTTGAAGTGGCTTTTCTGGTCAGTGAATCCCTATTTTTTGGTCTTTTGTAATTTTTTCCGCACACACATCACACCACATACTCCAGGATGCACTTGCTGCTGGTCACCACCCAGGAGAATGAAATAAAAGTCAGGAGAAGTCTGAGAAAGAGAAGAAAGACGTGTGTGACCATATTCGTCGGGAATCGAACCCACAACCTCCCGTTGGGAAATCGTTGCACATACACGCACACACACGCACGCACGCGCACACACACACACACACACACACACACACACACACACAAACACACAAACACACACACACACACACACACACACACACAGGAACTTAGCAAGAATGAATTTCACACCTCTTTCGAGAGTCAGCACGACTGAATTTTAGCATCTGCTGGAATGTCACCACACTGAATGATCAATCACTGCGGGTATACGACCTAAGTCCGTTGGTCACATGACTGAGTCCTTGTAGCATGATCCTACGGGGACACAAGGCCATGGAAAATCTTTCACATTGTACACTAAAGTGGCACGCGGCACTTTGATATGCACCACATTGAAGCAAGATGATACAATAGCTCAGGGTCAAAGATCAGGGAACACAAAAGCATTCGAATACATCGAGACGTGCTCTTTCTTTTTCAAATTGTAGGTTGTAGCACGGTAGTACTGAAACCTGACACTCCCTGGTTCTCAGCCATGCTCTTAGACCATTCCATTCACTATGCCTGCGGCACAACACAATCTGCCGCCGTCTTCAGTTTGCCACACCGGCTGATTCCATACGGGTCTTCAAGTGTCACATTTGGGGTGAGCGATGGTGGGGAGAAAGCAATTTCAATAACAACAACAGCAGCAGCAACATAAACAACAAAGCCTTTGTGGCAACGGCAAGGGCAATGATACCAGAACCACCTGCGGCAGAGACAGCGGCAGAGACAGCGGCAGTGACAGCCAGAGCCACAACAACAGCAACAGCAACTTGTGCATACTTTTCCCCGTAATCCCCAGTTATCTACCCCCCCCCCCCCCCCCTCTGCATATTTTCTGTAATCTTTTGTTTTTGTGGAGCGCTTAGGTTGCAATGAAGCCGAGACCCTATGGTCTGTCACTGAGCTGCCCCTGCCTCTAACCCACTGCTGCCATTCCATGTGTCTCATCGCTGCCTTGCTGCTTTGTGCTGTCAAATGGTGCGTGGTTTTTTGTAACTTTGAAAAAAAAATCAGCAGCAACACAAACGGCAATGTTTTTGTTGAAAAGCAATAGTGTGCATAGCAAGAACTGCTAGGCCGGTAATGACGAAAACAAAAGACCTCACTGTTGCAGACATCATGATTGTTCTTACTTGGAACACGTTTCTCGTCTCTGGTTGGGGTACGATCCAACGCCTGTAGGTATTCTTCATCCTCCTGTGAAAACATGAATAGAACGTATAACTGCTACCGGTGGCCGGTATTTACACCCATGCATGTGTGTACGTGCATGCAAATATACACATACACACGCACACACAGAATGCACACACGGACATACTTCAACATACGTGCACGCACACATACACCCACACCCACATGAACACACGTACACCCAAAAGCACCCCCCCCCCCCCCCACGCACACATTGGCATAATACAATGCAGATCTCAATGTCTACACACCACCCGTGACATCACCACATGCACACACCAGGGTTATAGCCAGAAGAAACGTGAAGGGGGGGGGGGGGGGGGGAGAGATCATCGGACCCAATGTAAAAAAAAAAGAAGAAGAAAAGGTAAGTGATGATTATGATGCAATGACTCATGCACTGTTGTGCTACTACATGTCATGTACATGTACATGATGTGTCCTCATCATGTATATACACTAATACAGTCAACTTCGCATATAACGACACTCGTCGGGCATCAGAAAAGTGTCCTTATTCGCGAAGTGTCGTTATACCCGAAGTCTCATTATATGTATTACAGTTGGTTGGGACTTTGCTCTGGGCATGGAAATTCTGTCGTTATTCGCGAATTATCGTTATATCCGCAGTCGTTTTTAGTGAAGTTGACTGTACTGTAAGGCAACAAATATTCGGCGCATATTTATTTTCGGCTATTTTCGGCCTGGTCATGTTTGGCCGAAAATTTGTTGCGGCCGGAATTTTTGTTTTGCAAGGTTCAGTGTGACAGTGTATACAGGCGGCAGCAGTACAGGCCGAAAATTTGATGCGGCCGAACTGTGTTTTAGCCCTGGGAGGCCGAAATTTGACTGGGCCGAACATTTGTAGACTAACAGTATAAAGGTGGTGCTGGCTCTCTGAAGTGAAGGGTGGCACATTCAGTTTGAAAGGAGGGCGGTCAAAAAGTGAAGGAGGGCGTAGCGCCCCGCTATGTCGCTGTGGCGAGAACCCTGCACACAACACAGACCAGCGCTAGCGACTTCGTGTAAGTTTGTGTAAACCAGGGAGTAGTACAATACATAATACTACTCCCTGGTGTAAACCATGGGGTATTTGCCTACTATTTGGAGCCCCTTGCCGAGATATTTTCTGGCAGGAAAAAACCATAATGTGTGCTGTGGGTACAGTGAAACCTGTCTAAGGGCCGGGTTCCACTGCGGCTCCGCTGCTCCACTGCTCGTCTTTCGCGGCTTGAAACGTCATCATTACCATAGTGACCGCGGCTCGAGCTGGAGCAGCGAGTCCGCGGCTCACCGCGAGCTTTTGCTACGATTCTTGACCAATAACTGGGAGCCGCGGCCGCGGCTCGACCTGTTTCCCGTACTTTGCATTGTTTTGTACGCCCGAATTTTAAAATTCAAATTTTAATTCGTTGCGCAGGCCAGAACACGAGGATTTTTTTATGATTTCGCCCGCGCAGGCAGGTGAAACGTCATCAAAAAGTGTGGAGCACGACCGCGGTACCGCGAATGGCGAGTGTCAGTGGAACCGCGCTGCTCCGCTGCATGCAGCCAAGTGCCGCGGAGCAGCGGAGCCGCAGTGGAACCCGGCCCTAAGACGACCGCTCAAGGGACCTTCAAAACGTGGTCTCTGTTACCAGGTGGTCTCCTTATGCAGGGTCATTTGACTGGAAATAGCATCCCTTGGTCCTGGTTCAATGGTCTTCTAGGACTGGTGGTCGTCTTTTCCGAGTGGCCGCCTTCAACTTACAGATTTTAATGTAACATCCCTTGGTCCTGGTTCAGTGGTCTACTAGGACGGGTGGTCTACTAGGACGGGTGGTCTACTAGGACGGGTGGTCTACTAGGACGGGTGGTCTACTAGGACGGGTGGTCTACTAGGACGGGTGGTCTACTAGGACGGGTGGTCTACTAGGACGGGTGGTCTACTAGGACGGGTGGTCTACTAGGACGGGTGGTCTACTAGGACGGGTGGTCTACTAGGACGGGTGGTCTACTAGGACGGGTGGTCTACTAGGACGGGTGGTCTACTAGGACGGGTGGTCTACTAGGACGGGTGGTCTACTAGGACGGGTGGTCTACTAGGACGGGTGGTCTACTAGGACGGGTGGTCTACTAGGACGGGTGGTCTACTAGGACGGGTGGTCTACTAGGACGGGTGGTCTACTAGGACGGGTGGTCTACTAGGACGGGTGGTCTACTAGGACGGGTGGTCTACTAGGACGGGTGGTCTACTAGGACGGGTGGTCTACTAGGACGGGTGGTCTACTAGGACGGGTGGTCTACTAGGACGGGTGGTCTACTAGGACGGGTGGTCTACTAGGACGGGTGGTCTACTAGGACGGGTGGTCTACTAGGACGGGTGGTCTACTAGGACGGGTGGTCTACTAGGACGGGTGGTCTACTAGGACGGGTGGTCTACTAGGACGGGTGGTCTACTAGGACGGGTGGTCTACTAGGACGGGTGGTCTACTAGGACGGGTGGTCTACTAGGACGGGTGGTCTACTAGGACGGGTGGTCTACTAGGACGGGTGGTCTACTAGGACGGGTGGTCTACTAGGACGGGTGGTCTACTAGGACGGGTGGTCTACTAGGACGGGTGACGGGTGATTGCCTTGACAGGTTTTACTCTACATGTAAAGTCCTAAGTAAAAAGAGGAAATAGAGGAAATAGAGTAAATAGAGGAAAGTTTGCACGTCCATGTTCACCACCGGCTTTACAATTGTGTTGAGAAACACAACAAGCTTAGGAAATGCCGAGTTGCAAGAAATGATGGGGAAATGATGGGGAGCTGGGTCATTTCTTCTCTAAACCCTAGTTCCTTCGTTTCACCGACACTTAAACATGGATGCCATGTACTCGTACTGCCATGCTACTGGTGAAGGTTTCAGTTACTGAAACTATTTGAGCACAGACCCTCCTGGCTCGTGCAGTAAGCGCTCTTCCTCAGGTGTACATACGGTTTTAGGCATTTCCCAAATCGGCCGGCTGAAAAATTCGACGAAAACAGTGGTTTTGAAGAGATAAGCGATCTTTTCGCCGAACTATAGTATGGGATTTTCGCACTGAATTCGCCTAAAATCGATGTTTTGGTACCTCTACAGCATGCAAATACAACTTCTGTAACAATTATACTGCGAGAGGTGACTGCGATTTTAGGAATTTCCGAATCAGCCTGCAGGAAAAGATGCCGAAATCAATGGCTGTGAAGAAATCGCCCATAATTGCGCCGAATTTACAAATTTCGCACTGAATTCGCCGAAAATCGATGTTGTAGTGCCTGTACAGCTTGCATGTACATGTACATGTATACTGCGAGCGGTACTGCAAGCACTCCTATGAACCGAGTTCTGACTTTGGGGCTCATAATATGGCCGAATTTGGACATTCTCTTAGCCGATCGAAAAGCCGATAAGGCGAAAAACGCGGGCCGATTTGGGAAGTGCCTACATATGGTGCAACTGCAGATTGCGTTGTTCTTGTCTGTCACTGTGACGCACACACGTATGTGTCTGCTTTTTATCTTCCTCTTGTTCTTCAGACTTTTTTGCTTGCACATTACGTCTTTGTACAGTGCTGCTCAATGAAATCCACGCACGTCACTCAAGTACGCGCCAGGGCGTTGTGCAGCCCTAGAGCCAGCAGAGGCTAGACCTGCGAACACTGGGCTGCGAACTGATTCTTAAAAGGCACACCGTGACTTGAGTGCCGACGCCGGGGACTGGATTTCATTGAGCAGCACAGTAATAACCTCTATTGAGTCTATTCGCAGTTGTATTCTCCAGAGTAGATCTACTCTGCCGTGACCGCACTGCCCTGGCTAAGGAAGGGCATGACAATAATTACGAGCTTTATCATACACGACCATCATGGTCATGCAGGCCCAGCATGCACTAGTACAGTAGTAGTACAGGATAGACACTAGGATATGCCAGTACATTGTGCCGTACTGGTTGTGGTAGTGCTAGATCTGCTCACCATCATTTCTCCGCCTGGCAAGTCCCGCTTCAGACCAGCCGGTAGCGAGCGCGGCGTTTTTCGTAGTTCGCGTCGAGCCGTTCGCACCACTCTCTGCCACGACGGTTCTCTCAGCTTCATAGCGCTGCAGACCTCCTTGAATGCGCTGCTCCCCTTGCCCTTCTCGTTCTTTACAGCAGCGAGCAAGCCCAATTGGCGTGGGTCAACTTTCGTCATGATTTCAGGGAGGGTAAGTCCTGGCAACGTTGGCACATCTTCCTTGGGTGACGCTGCGTCCGTTCGACTGGGCGATGTAGCCCCCGACATTGCGGAAGCATTTGCGGAAGCCGCCATCTGCATCGACTTGTCTACAACATACACGACTACACAACGACTACGTCCTAGTCCTCATCGATCATCTAAGAGTAAGACTTTCCCTCTGGCAGCGCAAGACTTGGCAAGAGGCAGTGGGGTCGTGTCCTTCCGTGCTCGTGTTACCTCTCCATAATCGTAGACACTCTCTCCGACTCTTTCCAGCACGCAGTCATTCTTGGACAAGTGTGCACCAGACAAGTACATGTACAGTACTGTAGTTTGCGCCACTGCCAGGCAGTACAGTGGACCTGGGTGGATCTACCCAAACAGGGCCAAAGTAGGGCCCAAACCATGTACTGTACCACTCTTCCCGTAATCATTATAATTGTTATGTGGGCACTTCTGGCGCACTACGACTCGTAGATCGACAGATTTCACTTCTTCTCAGTCTTTTTTGTTCATTCAGATCATCTAATGACTGTGATGATGATCATGACTTTTTTGTGGAACTTTTGAAAGTTTCTTGCCTGAAATAATTGTTGTCTGCGAGTACGAGTATGTGCATAGTGTGATCTTGTAAATAAGTTTGAACTAGATTGACTGAGGACGGCGACATAATGCAGGAGCTCTTGGAAGGATCACACCCCGTGCGGATGTGTGCTCCGATGGTCCGCTACTCCAAGTTAGTCAGTTAGTCTCGACACGCACAAACACACACCAATATTACTTGGGACTTTGAAATTTATGTTTGTTATAATAATAGTGCACATTAGTTATACACGCAGTCAACTTGATGAACACATACATGTAGCTGTTATGAGAATTAATGATCTCTTTCCGCGGACAGTACTGTTTCTTCGTATGTGAACTCATGAGTGCAGTGCTGAAAAGAGAGCTTGAACGCAATACAAACCAGAAGCAATAAAAGCTACTTTCTTGAAGCCAGTATTTCGATCAGGCTCTGATGTGCCTATGAATTAGCTGCCTCGACCGGCCTTGTTTGTAAATTTGGGATTATGTATACCTTGTACATGTACATGGTGCTGCAAAAGTGTTGATCCCTCCGAACACGAGATAACGTGTATGTGCTAAAATGCTTTATTTAGTACGAGTACTTTGTATGTCCACCATGTGCTTCAATGCGGTGACCAAAGCTGCCTGCAAGATTCAGCAGAATTTGGGCGGGGATTTTCCTCCATTCGGTCTTGATGCGCTGCTTGAGAGCTTGGAGCGTTTTCGGAACCGGCTGCTGATACACCGCCTCCTTCAAGATTGCCCGGAGGTGCTCAATTGGGTTCAAATCTGGGGAACTGCCAGGCCAGTCTTGCTTCTTCCAGAAGTGAGGGTTTCCAAACAACTCCTGACAGTGCTGCCTGGTAACATTGGCAGTTTGAGCCGGTGCGCCATCCTGCTGAAAGCGAGCTGAAGCGCGGTGGTGGATGACCTTGTTCTCATCCAGTCTCTCTCCATCCACTTGCCTGTTCCAGGCTTCCAGGAAAACTGGAAGGATGTTATCACGATAGTACTGTCCATTCACAGTGGCTGGCGATAGGCTTTAGCTCCCCAAGGCTTGCTTCTAATATATCTGCGCACGGTCAACTCATGCACACTCGCTACGTTGTTTATCCTGAGTTTTTTAGCGATCTTTCTGGGAGATGCACCCCAGTTGCCCTTCGCCTGCTTCGAGATTGACTGCTTAGCAGCACCGCTCAACTTCGTAGGCCTGCCACTCACTGGGGCATCAACAAAGCTTCCTCTCCTCAGCCATCGCTTCACAAGTGACTTATTCCAGCCCGTTGCCTCAAAAATCTCTTTGTAAGACATGCCGCATTGCTTCATGTCACAAATTCTCCGCCTCTCATCTTCACTAGCCATAAGGCTTACTGGGTCAGTTTCAAGCTAGACAGCTCGAAAAAAACCCTGAAACAACTCAATGCAAACTGAGAATTTTGAACAAATTTTTTCAGTGCACATGGTCAGGGTCCATTTTGTCCTTGGCAACAGGGGTTTCCCCACAGTACATGGTACATGCATGTTGCAGCACACTTTAGCCTTAGGGGTATGCATGGGGGGGGGTCAACACTTTCGCAGCACATGCTATTTTGAACATTGTATTGCATTACTGGCCATGGGTAGCTGGGAATTAGGGACTGAAGTTGGGCTCAAGTCCTGCTTGGAAGCGGAAGCATTTTTTCTAGCCGTGCTGCGACCTACAGTGGGAAATTGTGGCCTGGCACGAGGGAAACGTGGATGAAGCGAATGGGTCTTTGACCACTTTGGTGGTGGGTCTGATCTACTCACCTCCCACCGCTTTAGGAGCTGCATCTGTGCCTTTATCCTTGAGGGTGATGGTGTTCCTACGGATGCGGAAAATTCGGTGTAACCGAGTCTATGCGAACCGGGGTTCAACCCTGAATTTTTTTGTCTGGAACAATTAAATTTTGCGATGCTTCTTCTTCTGCCACATAATAAATACATGTACAACCCGTTTTCTTTTATTCTACAGCCGACTGAGCCCATACACGGACTGACTGACTGTAGGATACTCTACTGAGACCATTGCAAGGTGCTCACCTGACTATTGAGTTCCAACATGTCGAACCAGGGCGAACATGTTCATCAAATGCTCACTGCTTAGCTAAGACTTTGCTGCCAAGTTCTGGTCCACTTTTCTGAGGGTGTTAACACTCCATACATGTAGTAGCCACTTCATCTTGCTCAAAATCACACACCACCCAAAACGGTCACTCGGCTACAATTATTGGAAAATAATGAAGCAGTTTAATCCAAATGTTTGAGCCAGGCCCATCTTCTGGAATGAAAGTCCAGTACAGAGAACATGGTATTTATATGTGACGAAAATGACGCGAGGTATAGCACTACGGTTGAGTACTTTTTTAAATCATCATGATAGGAAGGTTGATTGCTTGCAACACTGGAGCTCACGCTTCTCCTATCGACTTCACTTGACACTTGACCGACTCATGACTGCCATTCACAACACACAAGAAGTTCATGAAACCTTCCACTTGGCAAACCTGCGAGTTAGTACCACTCCCTGCTCACCCGTAGGCGTCAGTTGGACTTGAGTAGGCTGGGGTCTTTGCACCTGAAGAGCACCACTTTTGTGGTGTTTCCAGACCAGAACATCACCAGGAACACAAACTTACAGAGTCGCTCCGTTTCCAGCGCAACGAACACCTCATTAAAGACATTAGCACTAGATTATCTAAGATACATGTAGCAGCGTAAGTCACTGTTGCGCATGAATGTGCAGATGTGTGGAGAGTAGGCACTATACAAGTAGTGCTCTTCAGACACAATCTTCCTCAGCCTATTCACGCTCAACTGATGAGAGGTTTATTCCCCGAAACAATGTGTACTAGTGTTGAGCAGGGAGTGGTGCTTTCTTGCAGGTTTGCCAAGTCGAAGGTTGGGTGGATTTCTCGTGTGGTAGCCGTGAGTCAGTCAAGTGCCAAGTCAAGTCAGTGGGAAAACAGCAAGTTCCAGTGTTGCGAGCAACCAATCTTCTTGATACGTTCTTATAATTATCGTCAAAGTTGCTACCACTAATTCGCACGGAGTCATTTTTGATTCTATTGCTAGCATGTGCTTTATTCTTCGAAAAGAATCCCGAGAATGTTGGGTCAAATCCATGAACTGTATGTTCTC
>NC_088644.1:23934865-24002365 GCF_964019385.1 Sycon ciliatum
CACTCTGTGCTATTAAAGTCATTGCAGTTCCAGCAATATTCAATACCGGCATGCCAGCAGCACTGCACTAGGGATGTCCATGGAAATGGCTATACATGCAGTACCATGCAATCAGCATTGCACTATTCAGTGGTACTTGTTGCCGGCGGTGCTTTGGATTTTCAAATAGTTTCCCTGGTAATCATGGTTAGTTACCATGGTTACTGTATTGGAGTGTTGAGGGCGCTTGTGTTGTGTGTTCTGGTGGGCAGGAAAACTGTAGAGCTAGTGCGACGTGCTGAGAAGGCCGGTGTGGAGTGGATCACAGTGCACGGGCGTACGGTCAAGCAAAGGGCAGAGCCAGTCGACTATGATTCGATCAAGCAGGTAAATCAGTAGCTCCCCATTGGCTAACTCACATCTGCAATCTGCCACGCCGGATTATCTGTTGTATTGATTGTGTCAGTTGTTTGTATTGCAATGTTCCGCCACAGTAAGATGCTGAATTGGGCTGTGCGCTACTCTGCATGCATGGAGTAGGCCATGGAGTAGGCCATGGAGTAGGCCATCATAGCATCTACCCTCTACTTTTCGGTCTTGCTTAGAGATTGTGTTTCGGCAATGCTCCTGTAAGGTCTCGGTGAATATTGGTATGCTCGTGTTTGCCGTGTTTTTGTGTGTGCGTGTATGTATGCGTGTGTGTGTGCGTGTGTGTGTGTGTGTGTGCCTGTGTGTGTGTGCGTGTGTGCACATTTGTCGATTCTCAAGGTTGTAGACAGCGTGTCGATCCCGGTGTTTGCAAACGGTGACATTACCCAGGCATCCCATGTCGGTGATGTCTGCTCCCGCACCGGAGCACGGGGTAGGTGTGATTGAGTTCATGCTGTTCCTCTACACTGCACATCCAGGACTTTTGCCTCTATAGTTGTACATTTTTGTTCAAGTCACATCTATGTACACGATTCTCTGTGTTATGGATGTACTGATTCGAAGTACGTAAACAATGTACCCTAACGTTACAGCCTGCGATAAGCAGCAATGCAAGGTCATGTACCGAAGGTCTCGGTACATGACCTTGCATTGCTGCTTGTTATTGTGGTCCGAAACTATGCTTTTGAGAAAGGGAGACAGAGACAGAGGTGGATTGATTTGTTGGTTGTGAAACCTTTGGACGCTTTTGCATTGACGTGGATATGTTATAGCCACTCTGGTATCCGCTAAGGATAGCTGGCGTGCCACAAGTTGTGATTCTGCTTTGCTTTTGTGCTAATGTGCTTGTACTCACAGGGGTAATGGCTGCACGCGGAATACTCAGCAACCCGGGCATGTTTGCTGGCCATTCACAAACCACATTGGACTGTATTCAGTCATGGGTGAGAGAGTGCCTTTGCCAGTGTACACTGTATTGTTCTTTGAGTGCCGTTGCCAATGTGAATGTTCTTACTTTGAGCCACCATGCTATTGCTTGTGCCACGCTGTATTCACAGTAGCCTGTCGTTCATGCCACCTCCATCTTTGGTAAGCATAGACCACATACACACATGCACGCACGCACACACACACACACACACACACACACACACACACACACGCACACACGCTGTGTGTGTGTGTGTCCCTTTAGGGACTGCTTAAATGGCAAGTAAATACCCATGGTTAGCTATTCGTTGTCAGTACTACCCCCGCCCCCGTACTAAATCTATCTTGGCTGCTGTTCTGTGATGTTATGTTAGGTGGACATCGCTTTGTCTACAGGCACACCGTTCACAACGTTTCACCATCACCTCATGTACATGTTGGAAAAGGCGCATAGCAAAGCTGGTAAGTGTGTCGGCGCATGCTTTCTTGTATTATGGGTTTTTTTTTGTTATAGCCTGCATGCTCGTGTGCAATATGCTTGCTGTGCGTGCATGCATTTTCTTGCTGTGATACGGCCAGTCCATTCGAAGCCATTAGCGGCACTACTTGTCGCACAATATGTGTACTGCAGCAAGTGCAATGACAACCACGGTTGCTACTTACTCGCGTCCTTCTCTTATTCCGAAATCCCATCAGTTCCTCTTTGCATGTGTCAGTGGGTGAACCAGTGACTTCCTGTGTTGTGAACGTGTGCCACTTCTGTGAGCCCAGTTCAAGGCGGCCCTCTCTTCCCAAACCTTCATCCTGCACCTCTCTTCTGCTCTCTCACCGTAGATCGACAAGTGTTCAACACCCTCGGAAGCATTCCGGCCGTTCTGAACTTCCTAGAGTCCCACTATGGAATCAGCTAGACGTGAAGCCGCGGATTCAGCATACCCATAAAGTTTATATTTGACATATTCATTGCTATTTATAAGGTTGAGGGAGTTGAAAATGGCATCATTGCTCCCAGTATACCCTGTGGAAAACGTGTGTGATTTTTTCGCACGTTAGCGTTCAAGTCAACCTGCGAAAACTGAGTCCGCAGCACTTTCCTCATGCCTAACGAACGGCTTGACTGGCACATGGTACTTGAAGTAAGTGCTGAGTGAGCATGATGATTTGCTTATTTATTGATCGGCGTATCTTATAATTCATCAAGCACGCCTGTGTTTGGTAATATCTCAGAAGAAATCGAAGCTATCAAATCATGGAAAATCATTCTCCATATTCGCATTCAATCAATATTAATCACCCTGTCCTCTTGGGCTCGTCTAGTCTAATGATTGAAACCTGGAAGTAACTTATTCACTCATCCACTATAGTTATCACGTTTAACATGGTGGATCTCAAGTAACTTGCTCAATAAAACATGTTGAAGTATCCGCGAGTCAAACATTTTGCGTTGGTGTCTCTCTCACTATACGTCACTGTATATCATTGTACATCACTATACGTCACTGTATACCATGATGCACTGTACATCACTGTACATCAGTGGTGTTGACGGCGTAGAGGTTCGTATGTGGATGCTGCAATCTGGCTGGGCAGAATGTCTAGATAGTCGCTGGCATCGGGACTGTTGCCTGCGTTCTGTCCGGTGTTGCTACTTGCTCTGCTCTGTGTGTTGACTCCTTGATAGCCACCCTGCTGTGCGCTGACTCCTTGATAGACACTCCGCTGCTGTGCATGTTGCTGCCGACCCATTGGTCTAGCAGCACCCGCCCCAACACTCGCACCGCTACCACTGCTCCTATTCTTCTTCTTCTTCTTCTCGTTCAATGCTTCGTAATCTGCCTGGTCGCGTGCTTGAGAATTAGTCAGCAGGCCGACAGCGGTCAGCGATGTGTCATTCATGCCCTCTGGAATTGCGCCACGCATCAAGGTTGGATCCCGTACGTACGTGTTCTGACGATGCACGAGCAGGGACTGCTCCGCTGCTGCCGAGTCCCTACCGGTGGTGCCTTTTCCTCCGTTGTCGAATTCACTCTCGACCTCGTACAGGCTTTCCTGCCGTTTCAGCATCTGGTTATTCTTTGCAGGCTGTGCAGCGTCCGTGTCGTTGTCGTCATCCACTTCATAGATGTTGTCGCCGACGTCTTCGCTCACAAGTACTGCCCCGCTGGACGCACTGGTCTGCCGCGGAATTGTGCTGTTTGTGTACGCCGACTCGATGCTGACGTAGCACTGCTCAGTCGCTCCAGAGTATTGCGCCCGCACGTATCGGTCGGCGTTGCTGCCCGCTTCGCGTGTAATACTGCTACTGCTGTACCTTGGGTTCGGGCTCATGTCCTGATAAGTAGCAACACAATGGCGAACAACAACAACAAAGGAAGAAACACAGGCAGCAGCAGTGGCATCAGCAACAGCAAGAGCACAGGCAGCAGCACAGGCCAATCTGAAGGTGTATGCAAAAGTGTGCTTTGTAACATCCTACTTTAAAAGTACTGTACAGCCTCCTCTCTGCTCATGTATCCAGATAATGAGCACCCTACTTCTGCAGTGCTGTGATCAAGCTCATTTCCGTGTGATAGCAGTACGCAGTGTTGTTCAATGGAATCGGTCGGGCCTTGTGACGTAGTAACTGCTGTCGGCTGGTGCTGTGCTGCCCTGGCCCAGGAGACACTGGGCTATGCAGTACGCACCTCACATCTTGTGCTTCGCTTGTACGGTGCTCCGATTGGGGAAAATCAGCAAAACCCTCGAATCCGATCCGGATAATCGATCATCCAGATAGTTGACGTGCGGATAATCGGCATTCCACTGTAATAAGTCCATTGCGCAATGACGTAATTTGTACCATAAACACCCCAGACAGCCACCTGGGCATGGTCGTCTGGGGTGTTGAACGTGTTGAACAGTGCATTCCTGATCCCAGTGTACTCACATGCATTATTCATGCCCTCCATATTTGGCAATGCGCAATGGGCTTATACTCAGCGTAAACCTACTTGTACTCACCTGCAAGGAATGGGCATCATCAAACATGTAGTTGACATGCAACTCGGCTCTCTTCACAGAGTACGACCTGTGACGCCTGTGCCACACATCAAGCAAAGCAGTCCAGCAAGTGTGAGAGAGAGAGAGAGAGTGAGACTGGTTTTAGCTGGGCGTTTCAGATATTGTTTCGTTGCGGCCAACAGAATTTGGACCAAACAATGAGCCTACGGTCTGCACACAGCAGCTGGTTTGTTTGAAAAGCTAGCTTTAAGTGCAGGTCACCATCACTGGAACATAGCCCCAAGGATGTGCAACTGCTGTCCCAGTGTACAGTCAATCCAGTGAAAACAACCTCGGGTATAACAACTTGCGAATAACACACTCTCTTCAGACCTAGTGATCACGTGACTGCATACTTTCAACCTCACCAGTATTAAAACTCGCCAATAACAGCATTTTTCTCATGCACGATCGTGGCTCGTTATTCGCAAGGTTGACTGTGTTCTCAATTCCGTAAGTACAGTGTACATGCAGCGGAAATAGTATTGCCTCCACGCCTACACTCACCGTCGACAGGCGATTAGAACAATAGTGCCAATGATCAGCAGTCCGCCACCGCCGCAAGCTGCAATTATGATGATGGTCTGCGTGTCCAACACTCCGCCTAACGTTGCAGTCACAAGCACAACAGCAACAAGAACTACGTGTTTGCTTCACAAGACGACGTCGGATGGTGCCTTTTCTATGGCCCAGTAGCAGTAAAAATACTAGTGATGTAACGAATGGTGTTTTCTTCGAACGAATATTCTCTCGAATATTGCTTTGACGAACGAACGAATATTCTATATTCTTGTGATGTGCGTCGACCACTTCACTCCATCAGGCCCAACATTCATGTTGCATACAGATCACATTTCCACTGGTTACAGAGCGGATTTCACCCAAACAAGCTTCACGGTACTCAGAAAATAATTTCGATACTGTCATCCTCAATACTGTTCACGAGATGAAGGTTGGAGCTAAATAACAAAACCAAAAAGTGTCAATTTTTCGAATTTTCGAATATCGAATAATGCTGCCTGCATTCGAATATTCTTTCTGGTGTTGGTATTCTAGAATATTCGAATAATTCGAATATTCCTTACATCACTAAAAAAATACCATCTGCATCTATACAGTGTAGTTTAGGGCATGTTTCATCTGAGTTCAACATGTACAGCCTTCAGTCAGGTACATGTATGCTTTCAATGACTATGAATCGTTTATCTTTGTGCCTTGACATGCACCTTGGCATTGCCTGTAAAGGAGACCGTTCTTCACTTACGTATACATACCTGATTGGTTGTCTTCACTTACGTATACATACCTGATTGATTGTTGGGCGGTGGTAAACCAGCGGTTGCGTCGCTGCCAGGCGACGCAACAGAGCTTGTACCTGTAGGGCCTTGCTGGGTTGGTGCTTGTCTCGTCGTTCCAGTCAAGTCTTGTGATTGTGAATGGCTGGTTACGACTAGTCCCGGCATGGAGGATGCCAGCGAGGTGCTGGTGATGTTCTGAATCTCTTCTACAGTACAGGTGCAATCAGTGCGGCAGAGAGCAAAACATGCCAGTTACAAACTCAACATTCCACCATCACAACTATTGTGGGTCTATTGAAGCGTACTCCTGCATATCCAGTACTTCATACTACATGTACTACATGTACTTCGTATGTGCTACTGCATGTGCGAAGGATGGATTCGGAATGGCCCACGTCATTGCTAGTATCAGACCGACCTTATCCAAACCGACTTTTAAATAAATGAAGTAGAAACAGAGTGCAACATCATAGCTACTAGTACAGTATTGACGAAGAAAACAACCTCTATTCTATTCCAGTTTTTGCCATGGAACACTGCTATGTATGCCATAGTCACATGGTGTGCAGACGTAAGAAATCAGCTCAAAGAACAGCTGGTTCTGCCGGCTGTCACTCTGAGAGAAGCACTAGCTAACTCTAAAAAAACGTACAGCTGCACTGCTCATTGTGCAACCAGGGAGTGGAGTATTTTATTACCGTATTTTCCGGAGTATAAGCCAAACCCAGATTCTTGTCACGAAATATAGACATTTACTAGTACCCTGTTTATCACCATAACTTTGACCGTAGTGGTATAAAGCCGTAGCAACTTTTTTTGGATGAATTATTACTGGTGTTTGAAGTGCGGTTTATACTCCAGAAAACATGGTACTCCCTGGTGCAACTGACCTTGGCAGACTGGTGTTGGTGCACTCCAGCTCGCGTTGGCCATGCAGTGCAGCTGACCTTGTCCTTCCAGAACAAAGCCCAGGTTGCATTGGTAGTCGACCGTTGAGTTGAAGGTGAACGTGGAGCCGATGCGAATGCCGTCCAGTGGTCGGCCAGGGTCCGGGCAGGTCACCGCTGTTCACAAGTCAAGCACATACACATACACATACATGTACCACATACCACGTACCACGAAACTCTGAGTAACGGCAGAAGAAGACTTGGTTGTGTCATTGCTGAGTGATTAGTGTACCATATACCAATCTGCAAAGAAATCTATTGCACGTACAGTTGTGGCCGAAGAAATCCGACCCACGAGTCAAAAAGTAGCGCTGCGTTTCCATTTCAATTACATCATGCACGTTCCCAAAACTGATCCGAGGGCTTCAGGGGCCGCATGAGCCTTGGCGCTGCTTTCGGCATGTGGGTTGGATTTCTTTGGCCACAACTTACAGGTACATGTACATGATTGTACGTTGAAGTTCATGTACATGTACATTTACTACAATTGATAGTATGCACTCTAACATGGGAGGTTCTCGAAGAAAAAAATGTGTGCCGAGTTTTGTTTTCTACTCTCTGTGCTGACTCAAATGCTACATACTAACATGCCTGTAGAAGTAAGGCATTCAACCCAAGTAGACTCGACCATACTTAGATCATGTGCCAATTCATCCTTTGTACAGCAGCAGCAGCAGCAGCAGCGCTACCACCAGTCATGAAGGAGCCCCTGATAACCCTAGCCATGCAGTACAAACGAGTCACTATGGTTTGCGAATCTCGTGTTGTTATCATAATTCACACACTCACACCCACCCGCACATGCAATGGAGACAGCATGCACATGTACACATACTTGTAAATGAGTGGTGTGTCAGTGTCTCAAAACAGTTGCAGGAACGTGTTAAATGTTGCCCAAGGAGTAATTATATGCACAGTGCCTGCGTGCTTTCTACAAAAGCAGCTGAACTTACGGACACAATCGGTTGGTGCAGTGGACCAGTTACCGTACTGCTGACATTGGACACGTCTCACTGTGTCCGTTGCAGCCGTGAATCGGAAATGGTAACCGGCATCGCACGTGAACAGCACTGTGTTGTTGAAGCTGTTGTTGGTCGGCAGTATCACCACACCGTTGGAGAGTGTAAACTGAGTTGCTGGACAGGTGACAACTGCAGGCAGGCAAACAGGTCAATGTGGAGCAAGCACAGTGGAGATTGCAGGATTGCTGTTAGGATCACCTACGAGCAGCAGGTCAGGCAGGGAGTACCGGTATTTTACTACTCCCTGATTCAGGTGCTTCTGCAGTAGGGTAGGGATCAAGATAGTTGCCATTCAGGTGCTTCTGCAGTATGGTAGGAATCAAGATAGTTGCCATTAGAGTTGTAAGTAGGTATGCTACAGAGTTAGGGGAAATTCTTTGCTGCATCACCATCCCTTGTCCCATTTAACTAGCCAACCATGCTATTCATTCATGGATCAACTAAACCCAACCGTCCACCCGCCAATCCATCCACTCATCCACCCACCCACCCATCTATCCGTCCATCCGTCCACCCACACACCCATCCATGGCATGCATCCACCTACTCACCCACCCGCCCACTCACCCACCCATCCACCCACCCACTCACCCATCCATCCACTCACCCACCCACTTGCCCACCCATCCAGCCACCCACTCACCCATCCACTCACCCATCCACCCACTCGCCCACCCATCCACCCACTCACCCACCCATCCACCCACTCACCCACCCATCCACTCACCTATCCACTCACCCACCCACCCACTCACCCACTCGTCCACCCATCCACTCACCCACTCACCCACCTATCCACTCACTCACCCACCCACCCACCCACTCACCCACTCGTCCACCCATCCACTCACCCACTCACCCACCTATCCACCCACTCACCCACCCACTCGCCCACCCATCCACCTACTCGCCCACCCATCCACCCACTCACCCACTCGCCCACCCATCCACTCACCCACCCATCCACTCACCCACCCACTCGCCCACCCATTTACTCACCCACCCACCCATCCACCCACCCACTTGCCCACCCATCCACTCACCACCCATCCACCCACTCACCCACCCACTCGCCCACCCATCCACCCACTCACCCACCCACTCGCCCACCCATCCACTCACCCACTCGCCCACCCATCCACTCACCCACCCACCCACTCGCCTACCATCCGCTCACCCACTCACCCACCCACTCACCCACCCATCGACCCACCCATCCACCCACTCACCCACCCACTCGCCCACCCATCCACTCACCCACCCACTCGCCCACCCATCCACTCACCCACCCACCCACTCGCCCACCATCCGCTCACCCACTCGCCCACCATCCGCTCACCCACTCACCCACCCACCCACCCACTCGCCCACCCATCGACCCACCCACTCACCCACCCATCCACTCGCCCATCCACTCGCCCATCCACTCACTCATCCATAGTATCCCGCATACATACCTGTACAAGAGGGAAGCGGTGCAGTCCAGGTGCCAGCTCCTGTGCAGAAGAGACTAGCAGTGGTGGCCGAGTAAGGACGACGCGTCACATGATATCCCGTGTCACACGTGTACACCACCGTCGTCTTGAAAGTGTTCTGCGTTGTGGACGCTAATCCATGGACAATCACGCCAGGTAGCAAGGGGCATGTGTTGGCTGTGAGGGTTATTGGAACAAAACAGAAACATCATATATCCTTAAAAGAAAGCCGCAAGATTGTGAAGTGATCACAGTGCCGAACCGGGAATGGAAGCAAACGTGTCAATCACCGCTGCCACCATCACCATCGCGAATGCACTCACTCGTGCACATACCGTACTTTGCCCGTTATAAATCGACCCCGGTTATAAGTTGACACCCAATACGTTGGGCCTCGGTTTACCGGTTCGATATCAATATGATTAACAGCGGTTATGTAAGTCGACTACCCTATTTCTAATTCCTTTTAGCTCTAAAACGTCGAGTTATAACCGGAAATAGTACAGTCAAAATACGATACATGTGCAAAATAATTTTGCCAACAAATTCAGAGAATCCAGCTAGCTGCCAAGCTACGACCAACACAAGCTACTTAGTATACACGTAGGTTAGTAGGTTCGTAGTTTGCAGCGCTGCAGGCAACTTACGCAAGCATGTTGGCGTTGTTCGGTCCCACGTGCCCTGTGCTAAGCAGGTGAGCAGGGATTGTGTTGAGCTGAGGTGATAGCCGTAGTTGCAGGTGATGCTCACTTGGCTTTGGTAGGTGAAGACTGCACCGACCACTCTGCCATGGAACACTGGGCCAGGATAGCCACAGTTCACCACTGCATGCAAACAGAACGGTTACAGAAGCACAGATATATTCCCAATGCACTCGCTTGCCCGCCAGCAAACCATGCTGTGTCACACGCATGACGCGGGATGCTGCATTGCTGCCTTGAATGGGGTTGACTGTGAAGCGGGCTGAACGTGCTGTCTCTGTAATAATGTTCTGTGCACTTGTTGTGCAAGAATATTCAATTTGGCTACTGTGCTACTGCACCAATGACATGTAGTGAGTGTGCAAGGTCTGATGATCTGATGTTGAAATGCCAGCATGTTCTCTGTTGTCATATGATCAAGTACTGCTATCTCATGTGTGTTTACAAGTGCAACTGGTGCTGCCCTTAATTCTGATCTATACCGACCTTGACATGTGGGAACAGGGGCACTCCACGTGGCATCCGACAAGCACATGATGGAGATGGAGGACTGGAGAGCCATGCCCGTTATCTGATAGCCCTGGTCGCATGTGTAGCGCACAATGGCGTTGATCGTGTACAGAGAGCCTATCTGCCGGCCATTGCTCGGAACTGGCCCGGGAACTCCACATGTTATCACTAGATGCAGGAATTAGCAGAGGACAAAGTCAAGGTTTAGATTTGGAACAAAAAAATGCAGCTGGAAACAGTGTGTACTACTTTATTTGAAAGCATTATAGAAGTACTTGCAAGTTGGGCGGTGAGGATGGTGTGTGAATGAAAATCTGGCCACTGCCTGACTGTCTTCACAGATCTGGTGAGTGCTGCTCATTATACTCTCTGAGTTCAAATAATTAGACCACCCAGAATTCAGTGATTGCTTTGGTTCACTCTACACCAATGCAAGCAGGGCCTGTCAGTCGGGGGCCCTTCTTTTTCCAAATTTGATCCAGCGAAAGAGGTATTCATGTCATGCTCTGCGCAACATAGCTCTACATTTAATGTAGAGCTATGTTGCGCAGAGCATGACATTTGTTGCTCTTCTCATGACCCAGCACTGTCAGAATTCCACCCA
The DNA here is from genome assembly GCF_964019385.1 of Sycon ciliatum. Lineage (NCBI taxonomy): Eukaryota > Metazoa > Porifera > Calcarea > Leucosolenida > Sycettidae > Sycon > Sycon ciliatum. The sequence goes on from NC_088644.1 coordinate 23,945,803, forward strand.
AATTCCGGCTATGCACGCAGAGGAGCGTGAAGAACTGGTTCCGCCAAGGCAACTCTCGCCGTGCAGTGACGTGATGGAGCCAGGCTTATTCATTCATTCAGACTTTGTTTGAAGGATTCTCCAAAAGTGAATGGATACTTATCAAGGGAGTGTCCTTGAAGATTAGATGGGATGAAAGGGGATTCTGATGCGAAGGATAAAAAAAACTCACAACTACACGTGGGGAACGGGAGTGTCCAAGTGCCGTCCGCGCCACAGTCCAGCTGTTGAGAAGCCATCCCCGCCGCTGCTGCACCGCTGATCTGGTAGTTCGGGTCACAGTTGAATGTGATCATGTTGTGCGGGTGATAGCTTGCCGCCAGTCCCTGGATCATGCCGTTCATGAGTGTTGCATTAGGAGCAGGGCAGGATACCACTGTAAGCAGGGAACAATACACGTATAGTAGAGGGGGACTGAGTGATGAGTGCAGCGAACTGGGTAACGAGTACATTGGACTGAGTCACGGGTGATGGCAACTCACGGAGCTGTTAGCTTCGTGATGTTTTTTATGGTAACCAAGCCTGCCATGCACACTCTACTGTTTCTCACGCAGTGTCGATCACGAAACCATGTAGCCCGTCATCATTCTGTCTCTATCCACCACCGTTCCCCCATAATGTCTTCCCAATCTCCCTGGTAACCCTAGTAGTGAATGGCGGGAAGAATGGATTTTTAAACTTCAAAGTAAGCTTTTTAAATATAGTGGCACCCGGCGTGGGGCTTGAACCCATGACCTTGAAGCGATCTACCTACAAACCTTCAAACTACTCCAGCGTAGTATGATGGGGTACTAGCTGTGCTAGTACTCATTAGCAACAATCCGAACTAGCGCACACACTGCACTGCATTGCTTTATACTGCATTCAAGACTGACGTCATGCGCTTTTTCTTTGCTGTGTAATCACAAATGGCACCCAGCCCGTTTTGCTGAAAAGAAAAATAAATCTTGCTTGCCCTGTTGTGCTCTTCCAAACAACGGATCGTGTTCAGGAGTGTTTCTTTTGATAACAGTACAATACGCGTACTTCAAAGTACAGTAAAACCTGGTTTAAGCGACCACCCCACTGTGCAAGCAAAAGCAGCCATTAAAGTCAGGTTGTCTTTAGAACCAGGTCCCACAGATTCTGTGTAGAACTGTCCGTGCATGGAAAAACGGTCGTTAAGAGCAGGTGGTCGCTAAACTCAGAGGTCGCTTACATCAGGTTTAACTGTATGTACATTGCACTCACCTGCACAAGCAAACGTAGCTGGGTAGGACCATGTACCGTTGGCTAAACACACCACCTCAATGGTGGCGATGCTCTGGTTTGTCTGTCCACCCACATAATAACCCATCATGCATTCGTAGCGGACAATGTCACCAAGCAGACCGGTAGTTTGTAGGTCACTGGCAAAACCGTTCGTCAAAGACGTTCGTATGTCCAGGGTTGAGCAGATTATTGATGGTGTTGTCACCGTCGCTTGGGCCATTGTTCCACTGCTTGCTGTTGTCACCATCCCTTGCGCCATTGTTCCACTGCTTGCTGTTGTTAGGCCAGCGGTAGTGGGGCCGACAGCGGATGATGTTCCCACAGTGCTCGAGATGGTGGCTTGTCGACTGCTTGACATCGTAGTTCCCACACTAGCTGGTGTCGTAATGCTTGACATCGTAGTTCCCACACCAGCTGGTGTTGTAATTCCTATTGGTGCACTTGATAGCATGGTACTAGCTGGTGTTGTGATTCCTATTGGTGCACTGGATGACATGGTAATGGTTGGTGGTGTGCCAATACTGGAGGATGTCGTCAATGCAGGTTGGTTTGTTGAGCTTTCAGCCATTGTGACCTTGGACGATGATGAAGTCACGCTAGCTGTGCTTGATGACGTTGCTGATGTAGCTGCACTGGTCTCCACACTCGTTCTACTGGTAGTTGTCAACACTGGAGAGATTGTGGATGACGCAGCCATCACAGACGATGATGTCACAGGTGATGATGTCGCTGATGATGTCCCTGGTGGTGATGTCACTAATGATGATGTCAATGGTGATGATGTTGCCGATGATGATGTCCCTGGCAGGGATACTGTTGATGATGTCATCGGTACCAATGAAGTGGCTCGGAATGACGATACTGGCAGTGATGTCGCTTTTGATGATGTCATGGGTGATGTCACTGTTGCTAGTGTCACAGCTGACGATGTTGTCTGCAATGACGATACTGGTAGTGATGTCCCTGACAACGGTGTTACCATGGATGGTGATGTTGCCTGCAATGACAATACGGGCAGTGATGTCTCTGACAACGATGTGGCCATGGTTGCCTGCAATGATGATACTGGCAGTGATGTCCCTGACAACGATGTTGCCATTGATGGTGTAGCAGTAGAAGGATTGGTAGAAGACACTGGTGATGTCATTGGTTGACTAGTTGCAGATGTGCTTAGTGTCACGGCTGTTGCTGATGTTGACGGTGTTGTAGTTGTACCAGCAGTACTTGCCTCTGTTGTTAGAGTCTGCATCGACCTTGTGCTACCAAGTTGCTGCAAGGTCGATGTTGACTGGGTTGTAGCGGGTGTCTCTATTGAAGTGGTGGCTGTTGTCGGCCCTGCAGTCAGTGCTATGGTGGGTGTTGTCACCTCACTCGATGGTGATGGTGATGAGGGACTGGTACTAGATGAAGATTTGCTGGATACTGCTGTCATTGGCATTGTCATTGGCCGTGTTGTCTGTGTTGCTGCTGCTGTTGAGGGAATCGTTGCCTTCGTGACTTCTACCGACTGGTGTGTGGTAGCCTGTATTACGGTCATTGTTGATGTCGTTCCTATTGGTTGCGGTGTGGTAGTTTGCCCAGTAGTTGATGCGGTACTGGTTGAAGTAGTGGTTGAAGTACTGGTTGAAGTACTGGTTGGCATGGCGGTGGGTGTGGTGGGTGGTTTGGTAGCCGGGGTGGTTGCGATCGTGGTGGTTGTGATCGGGGTGGTTGTGATCGGGGTGGTTGTTTGTGTGTTGGTCGATGTGGTGGTTGGGGTAGGGACTGGTGAGTTGGTAAAAAGAGTGGACGGCACCGTGGTTTGAGTAGTGGTTGAGGCAGTGTTGGGAGCGGTGGTTTGTGTGGTAGTTGGGGTGGTGGTTGGTGTAGTGGTTGGGATGGTAGTTGGTGTTGTAGGTGGGGTGGTGGTTGGTGTGGTGGTTGGTGTGGTGGTTGGTGTGGTGGTTGGAGTGGTGGTTGGGGTGGTGTTTGGTGTGGTGGTTGGTGTGGTGGTTGGTGTGGTGGTTGGTGTGGTGGTTGGTGTGGTGGTTGGGGTGGTGGTTGGGGTGGTGGTTGGTGTGGTGGTTGGCGTGGTAGTTGGGGTAGTGGTTGGCGTGGTGGTTGGCGTGGTGGTTGGTATGGTTGTAGCTGTAAAAACAGAACCAAGAAGCAGGTACTACGTAAATACTCAATGATGATCAGAAAGGCACGGACAGATCAGGCAGATTCTCATGTGCAAAGTTCAGATAAGATGACGTCAGTTTTAAGAATTCCCGAGGATCATTCCAATTGACTTCCAGATACCGTTCAGAGTACGATGAGTGTGTCAAATTGGTGAGAAATAACTCTACTAAACGTCATCGTTGCAAAACACACAATGTGTGCAGCTTCAAACACAACGTTCTGTATTGATAGCTTGACGTGCAAAACTGGGATGTGGCAAGCATTCTGATGACTGACCAAGGGCGTAGCTGATCCCCCTTTTAGCGGTGTGCATGGCCGCATATGTGTAGGATGGCAGGTGCCTGCCATGCATGGTCATTATGTGCATGCTGAACCGAGGTCGAAATTATTAGGGGAGGGGCGCACATGCCCCCCCCCCCACACACACACGCCTGCTCTCTGTCGTGGTATCAGGTGCTTACGTGGACATGTTGGCAAGGTGCAGGCCCTGTCCGAACTGCTGTCACCCAGAGCACACAGTGTTCCTGTCGGCGTGCAGCTACGCATCCTTGTTTGAACACCCATCTGAGCACACGTCGGCCCCGTGCAGCCTCCCCAAGAGTTCCAACTGCCCCACTGGCCTGGCGTCCAGCGCACGTCAGTGCTTTTGCTCGTCGTGCCCACAGAGTTGGACGCCGCACACGTGTAGGATTGGAAGTCCGATGCTACCAGGCTGGTGAAAGTGAGAGTTCCATCGGGCTGTGTTTGAACATGACCACCTGGCTGCAACTGACAAGCGCAGATCGACACCGGCATGTAGCAAAATATCACGTTACTATGGTTACAAGCTGCTCAATTAGAACCTATGTGTGACCTGATATTATTATATAATATGAGTTTCTGCTCGGATTCCGAAATCAATCTTGGCAAATTAAATTTTAGTCGGAAATAGTTCCAAACTTACCGCTAACGAGACTGACTTACCCCTATTACAGCTGTAGTTCCTTTCACTGCCCAAGTGATGAGTGGTTTGGGATAGGCATAGGCTCCGCACACCAGGCTGGCATTACCCCCGACTACACCATCAACAGACCCCGGCGGTGGAGCGTAGATGGTAGGTGAGGTATCTGTAGAGGAGGACAGGGCAGAGATAGGCCAGCATGGAGCATGATGCATCAGTGGTGCTGAGAATTTACAGAACTGGCTATTTGACTACTCTATGTGCATGCTTTATCTGGTGCATCGAGAGCGTGACGATGTCGAGACCAGTTGGTCGACAGAGCGCCTGGCGTGCACCACCAAGGCTGCTGCATGTTCCCGTTGTGTGCACATGGCTTTTAGTAAAAAAATAAAAAATAAAATGCCCAACAAAATGGAAACTTGGACATGTTCATGTTTGTTTGAAATACGTGCATGTGTTGCTATCCCATGTGCTATCCCATACACTTGCAAAAGACTGCAGTCAGTGCTCTGACCACCATGCCAGCACGGCCAGCTGACCAGCTGCTATGCGTGCACAGATAACGTTAAAAGAGGATGCAAGCAGTCAGCTGCATCATCTGAAGTGGTGCTGCTGAATTCACGACGGTCACTTTGCACCTGCATCATGTGCGCTCTTGCAGTAGTCGCTATGCACATTACACCATCTCGTGCAGATGTACGAATTCCCCGGCGTAGGTGTCTACATGCCAGGTTGGGTGTTCATTGTGTACTGCTATGCATGCGCATTTGACCAATTTAGCCCAGTACTTAGCGGCAGGCAGTCGCTTTTTCAGTTTCATCAGTTTGGATAGAACTAACAACTAGCTATTACTTCGTCCAAAAAAAGCTTTTGCATGAAATTCCTGAAGGGAACGTTTCGTAACCGAAAATACAGATAACGCAATAGGGTCCTGTACATTCAACACCCAACCGGGTCTACGGGATTCTACGGGATATCGTACGTGACGTCAGTGTGCATAAGCGTTATTGCCAATCGTGGGTTATTTTTGCTTCACCCCTGTTCAGATAATAAACCAATGAGCTGTGCAGACCTGTTACGCCAACGCCATGCAAACATGGCGGGTCCGAGGGTTTTCCCCGGCTGGTGATATTTTAAGGAATAGATGATACTGTGTTAGTGCACAGAGCACACACAGTGACTGCATGCTGTTCTTTGGCAGTGCAATCCAGCTACAGTAGCAAGTTCACAGGAGTGCTTGATTGACTCACCCTTGGTTGCAGTAATCCTGACGCACACGTGTGAAAAGAACACGTCTCCTGCCTGGCCCGGGACCACAGCGGACAGTGCGAATATCACTGAGGTTGCTTTATTCGGAATATTCCACGACATCTCCCTCCAAGAGCTGGCGTTCAGTGAGTAGTCTGGTGTTCTTCTCACGTTTAGATTATTGCTCGGCGTAAACGCCATATAGGCATTGTTGTTGTTGGAACTTCGTACACGAGCTCTGATGAACAACAACACAGAGGAGAGAATGGCTTGCACTGGTAAGTTGTAATGCATTTTGGAGTGAAAATTGAACAAATGTACTAGGAAAACTGATGAGGCATATACAAGTTTCCACCAGTAAAGGAATCTGAGAATATGTGAAGTATGTGCTCAGTAGGGCCTGCGGATTCCCGGACGCGTAGCCGGCAGTGCTTCCAGGTTGCCCGGAAACCCCCTCCGGTGTTGCAGCGCAGCCGCCGAAACCATTGAAAACTACAGTAAAACTCTCCTGAGTGCATGCAGTCACCGGAAGTACAAATGACAATGCGGTGCATGCAGCCCGCATGTGCACTTGAGTGAGGTGTGAAACTTCACCAGTGCTTCGTCTTTGATGTGAACAAACCACATTGACAGTAGTAGTGTAGGGCCACAGATTGGGCCTCTCATCAGTGACCTTGGGATTTGAAGATATCCTAAAGCTATTCACGGGGCCTCCTTATTGGTGTCGGGGTCCCAACGCATCGCAACACTCAACAGAATACTATCAGTTATAGTTACATTACATGATATCACTGAAACGGAAAGCCATCTCTGTCTCCAATCCAAAGCAACAACTTGCAGAGCAACCAAAGAACATCTAAAACTGAAAAGAAGAACCACATGGTTCAAAACCAATACACAACCCCGGCCCTTATCGCGTATGCCAGCAACACGTGCCAACTCAGTACCGAAGAAATAACTGGTGGTACACGCAAAACTGGTCAGTTGTTTTGGACAACATTGGATCATTGTACCTCAAGTAGATTAATTTAGCCTGGGTACAGAGGTATGGTAGCTCCGTGCAAAGCATGACCTATGTCTAAACACACTACACATCATAATATTGGTATCTTTTGGTGAATGCCAGTGGCGGATCCAGCCATCTCCACAGGGGGTTCCAGTATAGTCAAACTGAATACAGTAGCTGATACACGCACTGCCCTTCACGCTAGCAGGCTAGATCTGCAAACTCCCTTCTATGTTCGCAATCCCATACTCCTTGGAGTAGTCTGCACGGCGCTGCTGCTGCTGTTGTTGTTGTTGTTGTTGTTGTTGTTGTTGTTGTTGTTGTTGTTGTTGTTGTTGTTGTTGTTGTTGTTGTTGCTGTTGTTGTTGTTGTTGTTGTAGTCGTCGTCGTCGTTGTTGTAGTCGTCGTCGTCGTTGTTGTTGCTGCTGCTGCTGCTGCTACAGCAGCTACTGCCGTGGCTGTAGTTACAGTCCCTCTCATTGTCAGGAAATGTTTGCTTTTGCTACTCTTCATCCAGTTAAATTCTTATTATGACTTTGTGTGTTATAATTTTCTTGAGCTCCGGTTTTCTCCCTTTATTAAAACGCAAGCGCAGTTTAGCGTGTATTGGCTTGTGATTTCCTTTCTTCTGTTTGCTTTAGCATTTTATCGCTCCACAGGTACCCTCGGTCTCAGGTACTCTCATATTTGTGCAACTGTTAATTTCGCTCCTGAATTGTCCTCCCTTTTGCTTTGCTACCGTCCTCCTCCTTCCTCCGCCCTTTTTCTTAATTAACCTCATTATCACATTCGCTTCCATGTAATTGGGCTTGTAGCCCGTGTGTACTTGCGAATTCAAATAAAAACATACATACACATACATGTACATGGACACGCATATGGTTGCCAGCAGTACATTTACGAAATTTAGGGGGTTCTGCGGAACCCCTGGAACCCCTCCTGGATCCGCCCCTGAATGCAGATTTCACCTCACATCAAGTTCTCCAAAGCTGGCAGCATACCTGAGGAATATTTTATCATGGCTGTCTGGCAGTTGTATCGTTTGTTGAATGTTCGGCCGTGCTGCAGCACTGAATGGACCCTGTGCAAGAAATCCAGTTACACCTATAACAGACAAGGCATAGAAAGGTCGAGGACGTGGATTTCAAACAGGTTCCAGAAAATATTTTGAGGATATGAACACTTTGTAGTCAAATCTTTGCCTCATGTGAGCGTGCAGTTTTGGTAGACGGGAAAAAGAAAAGCATCATAACTATTATTCATTCATTGAAGATTACGTCTGACTTCCCTCGTATCAGGGTCATCAGATCAAGCCTTTTATGGAGTTGAATTTGGAAATGATTGTATAGGTACATTGTAACTTTGCATTCGTGGCATGTTCGGAATTTAGCAAGGTGGTAACTTTACGACTCATATGCCGCAAACAAACTCGGTCCCAGTATTATGAAAAATGATTCCCTTCCCCCTCCCCCCTTCCCGCCTCAGATTTTAGGAAAAAAGATGATCGTCAGTCACTCCACCCTCCACAGTGCGCTTTCAGCTGACCAGATTAGTTGGATGCAAATATCTCTTTGAAGATGCTCATTGGATCTGTTCGGCTTGGTTTAAACGATGAAGATCGCCCGCTGAAATCCCTGCTTGAAGTTTCGATCATATAATTATGATCTAAAGTTGTGCAATTGTCCATAAAAAGTTAAACTCAATGTTTCCGTGTGTACGGATGAAAAAAACATGCTGCCAAGATAATTATGTAGATTTTTGTATTCATAACAGTTACTTAGGCAATGTAATTACGACACTTTCAGTCCGGCAATCAAAGTCACATCAAGTCAGTGCTCAGTTCAATAGGAACCGTGCGATGTGAGAACGCATAAATATACCTGTCATCGGGTCAGAGTATGCTGAGAAACCTCCACTGGACTGCCAGGCAAAGAGTCCAAATGCCAAGTCGGGGTTCACCAGCCAGTTTGACTCATTTGTACAGCTCCCTACAGTGAACACAAACACAACATGCAAAAGAACTCAGATGGCAAGTTGGAAGGCCGTTGGTTAGCGCTATCGGGCAGTGCTCAAGCAGACTTTCATGCCGTGGAATGTCTCACTACTCTTTGTCAGTTTTGTGCTAGATTGTTCACATCCGACTGTTCGAAATCTGGTTTAGTTGGTGGACTCGATCGCATAACTTCTGCCCACACATTTTTTCCATGTTACAATGAAAATGCAAAGGTGTTCACACCCATTCACATGCACATACACACACACGTACACACACACACACACACACACACACACACACACACACACACACATGCAATGTAGACGTATGCACACTCGCACTGATGTACCCCTCCTCCACAATCTACTTACCCCCCCCCCCCCCCTCCCACCCACACATACACATAGCATTGTGCTTTGAATGCATCAATAGAAAGTAATTTAACTCGGCGCTGGTCAAAAAGCCTCTAGTAGTGGCTCATTGAGGACATAAAAAGAATGATCATAATCAGCAGCTTAATACAGCCGAGAGTGGAAGCCATTTTGTGTGAGAGCGCAGGGTCGATTCTAAGCATACGTCAAAGTCTCTATTGTTAGTGGCTCTTTAGTGAATTGAAATAAAGATGAACACAACCAACTCACCGACCACCGTTATCGTGAACGTTTTCCTAATGGTTACACTGGTGCTGCTTTCAATGCACGAGAGACTGTACGTGCCCGTTGGTCGTGAAGAGGTCAGGAACACCAGCAGTGCCGTGTTGTTACCGGACAATGACTGTGTAACCAGAGGTGGTGTGGTCAACTGGGACGTATCCCAGAAAACTGTGCCATACTTGCCGTCAGGCACGGAGCACTGCAGTGTCACCGACTGGCCTTGAACCACGTCAATAACGGATGGACTGTTGCTCTCCAGTTTGGGATTGTCTGCAACAACAGCATATCGTACACAGGAAGTGTTCTCCACGATTGGTGAATCATATGCATGAAGATAAAAATGTGGCCTGACAGGTATTCCTGTGTGTGTGTGTGTGTGTGTGTGTGTGTGTGTGTGTGTGTGTGTGTGTGTGTGTGTGTGTGTATGTGTGTGGTGTGTGGTGTGTGTGTGTGTGTGTGTGTGTGTGTGTGTGTGTGTGTGTGTGTGTGTGTGTGTGTGTGTCCCATGTGTGTCCCATATGGTGCAGTGGTATGTGCAGCGATTTCCAATCGATAGATTGCGGGTTTGATTCCCGACGATTATGGTCACACACGTCTTTCTTCTCTTTCTCAGACTCCTCCTGTCTTTCTTTCATTCTCCTGGGTGGTTACCAACAGCCAGTGCATGCCGGAGTATGTGGTGTGATGTGTGTGCGGGAAAAAATCGAAAAAGACCAAAAAGTAGGGATTCACTGGCCAGAAAAAGCCACTTCATAGCTGTGTGGTGTAGACCAGGCTGAATAGTGGCGGTCAATTCTTCAGCCTTGCAAGCTGTTGAATGGTGCGCTGCTATGGCTTCTGCGGTAGCATCGCTATCATCGCCTCTGGCGATGGGCGTCCAATGGTCCAATGGTGTGTGTCCCATATGGTGCAGTGGTATGTGCAGCGGTTTCCAATCGATAGGTTCCAGGTTCGATTCCCGACGATTATGGTCACACACGTCTTCTCTTTCTCAGACTCCTCCTGACTTATATTTCATTCTCCTGGGTGGTTACCAACATCCAGCGCATGCCAGAGTATGTGGTGTGATGTGTGTGTGGGAAAAATAATGAAAAAAAGTTCAAAAAGTAGGGATTCACTGGCCAAAAAAGCCACTTCATAGCTGTGTGGTGTAGACCAGGCTGAATAGTGGTGGTCAATTCTTCAGCCTTGCAAGCTGTTGAATGGTGCAATCCCAGCACAAGTTGCTATGGCTTCTGCTGTAGCATCGCTATCATCGCCTCTGGCGATGGGCGTCAAATGGTCAAATGGCGTGTGTGTGTGTATGTATGTATGTATGTATGTATGAGTACATGGTTGATATCAGCTTTCTGGAACCATCAGAGGAGCACGGTGAAGCCCAGTCCAGCAGCGCATGCACCAATGTATACTGACACACTGTATTATGTAGAAGTACATTGAATAATTTAAACAAACGGCAAGGAGACAATAATTTGATAACCGCAATCAATAAGACAAGCTGAATCGACATTTGTGCATACTTTATTCATGCAATGTAAAACGGCGGTCTCTCTTATTGATTGCGGTTACATTGAATCAGTGAATGAATGCTGCTACAGCGTGTATGCTAATCGAGCAGAATGGCAAAAGCCCAAGACTTAGCAGTAGCCATGCATCTACATTTTCGGTCTACGTCTTTCTGTACAGCCCTAAGCTGAAGCTGACTTGATACCTATTGCAGTAGGCATGCACCTGTAGGTCGTCATCAGTGTATACAAATAGATTATGCATGGAGAACGCCACCTCACAAGGATAGTCATGTCATTTCTGAGCAGGCACGTGGCCCGCATGGGGCAACGGGGGGGGGGGGGGGGGGAAGGGGGGCACATGTCCCCCTAAATATGTCCATGGATGACATGCACCTGACATCCTACACATGCATGTATGTCATGTATGTGGCCGTGCACCCCCTAAAAGATAGACAGCTGCGCCCCTGCCGGGCGTCATTTCTCTTACCGAACGGTGCGAAGATGAGATTGGCTACGTCATGGACGATAGAGCGGATTCCAACCATGGTCAACACGCCGACATCGGAGATGTTGAGGTAAACGCCAGGGTTAGACTGCACAATGCTGGTAGCATAGGAATCCTGGTCACCCGATGCTGCTCTCCATCCGTTCAGCCCTGGCAACACTTGCATACCATTCAAGAGCCACGCGGCATTGTTTGGGCCAAAAGACCTTGCTGGAACGGTGAACTGGACAGAAGTGGAGAAAGGCGGCCGCAAATTGATGTTGTACGTTGGGAATGGTAGCTCCAGCAGGTTTCCTGTAAGCGATCCTGATAGAAGGACACATAATCACGAAGCCCAGGAAGAACAATTGTGATCAGTGCAAACTAGGGATAGTTTGGATGGCTTCTGCACGGTAACAAGACCAAACAGCAGCTACAGAACTGGAGCCGGAAAGAGAGACTGTGTGTGTGTGTGTGTGTGTGTGTGTGTGTGTGTGTGTGTGTGTGTGTGTGTGTGTGTGTGTGTGTGTGTGTGTGTGTGTGTGTGTGTGTGTGTGTGTGTGTGTGTGTGTGTGTGTGTGTGTGTGTGTGTGTGTGTGTGTGTGTGTGTGTGTGCATTGCGCCGCATTGTCATGAGAACTGTTCTGAGGCTAAAGAACATCTAGAAAACTAAACATGATTCTCCGGTGTATGCTGTGTGATGACCGTCCCGACCTGCAGCCTCCAAAATAGGGCTTGAAAGTGATGACGTCAAAATGGCCAGGGAGTAGTAAGTTGACATCAGATTTCTATTTTTGGATCCACTAAGGTGTGACTTTGCTATTGCCTAAGTATGTGGGTGCATAGCAACCCACTCATGTCGCATGCAGGTGTGACTTTTATTTCGCCACCAGTTGTAACCCCGCCCCCACCAGCCAAATCAGTCAGTTTCACTCGCTACATCACCATGCTGTGGGTAAGACCGCTTGAAATGTGCTTGGATCCATACAAAAACTGGATGCAAGTGGATCCAGTTTTTGAATTTTTGAAATTGTTGCTATGCTGTGACGTAGCACTTTCAAGCCCTATACTGCACAGTGATTTAGCAGTATGGTGTTTGAGTAAGCCACAGACACACAGCTCTCTCCTCGTCACTAGCTGTTCATGTAAGGCCATGCGCACAATCCTCGGCTTGTGAGATGTACCTGTTATTGCATATTAATGCAGAGCGCGTGCGCGCATGTGTGTACACGTGTGTGTGTGTGTGTGTGCATGTGCGTGTGTGTGTACGTATATACGTGTGCGTGTGTGTATGTGTTTGTGTGTGTGTGTGTGTGTGTGTGTGTGTGTGTGTGTGTGTGTGTGTGTGTGTGTGTGTGTGTGTGTGTGTGTGTGTGTGTGTGTGTGCGTGTGTATGTGTGTGTGCGTGTGTGTGTACGTATATGTGTGTGTACGTATATATGTGTGTGTGCGTTTGTGGGTTTCTCCAAAAATTCTGTAAAAGGTAGCTTTTAATAAAAAGCAGTTTTAAAAGTCAGCAGCGTATCCCATTTCGAAAGAAGTGTCAGCACCAATGCACTCCACACCAGTTGTAGTGGAGCCAGGTTTTATCCGAACGTTTTTATTCCCTTCTCATCATGGTCACTCGCTATGATGAGATGAGAATGAACATGTTTGGTTAGCACCTGGCACTGCTGACGCAGATTACTCACCGAATGTATTTGTAGATACGGTCATATTGGCTCTTGCTGATGTGGCTTGACCAGCAGTGTTGCTTGCGATGCAGTAGTACGCGTCCACGTCTGCCGATTTCGTCTTGGTCAAAACCAGGAAGTATGTTGAATTGTAGCGGGTTACAAGTGTGTTTGCGGTCAACGCCGATCCACTGCCCTGTACACACACACACAGGCAGACAGGCAGACAGGCAGAAGTCACTACAGTGAATAACCATGCATGCAAGCGAAAACATGAGAACAGGAGCAACATTCACAAGCTATGCAAAAGACAACACACGTACTACCAGTGATATATGGGGTGACGGCCCTCAGTCATCACTCAACGGAAATAACTTGAGAAGCTTAGCAAAAGGCCAACTTACGTCTTTGAAAGCTTTTCAGAATAAAACGTTTCTTCGACAGTTAATGGCTGTCAACTTGATACAAGCAGGAAGGAAGCACATGGCTGTGTCGTTCAGTAGACTTCATTGCAATCGATTCTGCCAGAAACTCTGAAATCCGCTGACGAGACCCAATAAGGTTGAATCGGTTTTAACTGTCCGGAGATTAACAGTGTTATATTATGTAACTGTTACATACATCACAGGCAAGGTGTGGTATCGATAATGTCTAGCCTGCGTGTATTGCCAGATCTTTATCTTCTTAGAAATACCAACAAGAATGTGAGGATCAAAAAGCGTTTTTACTCCGAGTTTCACGCACTCAGCAATCATCAGAAACCAGTAACCAGTGTTGTTAGAAAATACATCAGGAGCAGGGTTTGCTCTTTCCATGCAGTTTAGCTACTAGTGCCCGACTGTGTTCTTTGTGTATATTCACCCATGCATGTACAGAGCTATGGTTCACTCTGAATACAGGCCAATTACTTACTCTGCGCCACGTGACTGTTGGAAATGGATAGCCGGCAACGGTACAGCGAAATACTGTGGGGCGGTTTTGATTGTCGATGTAGTATGCATCCAGTGGATGACCAACAATAGTAGGTCGGACTGTGCAAAACGAGAGAATGAGAAAGTGAGAGAGAGTGAGAAAGTGTGTGTGTGTGTGTGAGTGAGAGAGAGAGAGAGAGAGAGAGAGAGAGAGAGAGAGAGAGAGAGAGAGAGAGAGAGAGAGAGAGAGAGAGAGAGAGAGAGAGAGAGAGAGAGAGAGAGAGAGAGAGAGAGAGAGAGAGAGAGAGAGAGAGAGAGAGAGAGACAGACAGACAGACAGAGAGTGAGGGGGAGGGAGGAGTTTAGCAGGTTTTCAGTCTAGACTTGTGTGTGTGGAAGGAGGAAATTGGGCATAGCTAACTTTGCAGTGGTCAGTTTTGATGGAGAGAGAAAAACAGACAGACAGACAGACAGACAGACAGACAGACAGACAGACAGACAGACAGACAGACAGACAGACAGACCGACAGACAGACAGACCGACAGACAGACAGACAGACAGACAGACAGACAGACAGACAGACCGACAGACAGACAGACAGACAGACAGACAGACAGACATACAGACAGACAGACCGACAGACAGACAGACAGACAGACAGACCGACAGACAGACAGACAGACAGACAGACAGACAGACAGACAGACAGACAGACAGACAGACAGACAGACAGACAGACAGACAGACATACAGACAGACAGACAGACAGACCGACAGACAGACAGACCGACAGACAGACAGACCGACGGGCACACATGCAGAAAGACAGACAGACATACAGATGGATGGACGGACAACAGACGGTGGACAGATAGATAGATACTGCATGTCATACAATTGATAAACATTGTTTAGGTCAAAGTGCAAGGTTAGTGATCGGCTTGGGATAGATATCCTACAAGGTCTGTAATGTTCATGACTGGGAACACTTCCTTGTGCTCCTTGCTTTCCAATCCTTGCTTTCCAATCGTTTTCTGCATGTATCTGTAGAGAGCTGGTTCTTACCAAGGACGGCCAAAGAGAAATCTGCAGTGATGCTGCCCTGGCTGCTAGCGGCCATACAGTAATACCAGCCAGTGCTCGCTGCGTGATTGCTCAGCGTTGCAGCCTGCGGCAGGACGCTCAAAGCAGCGGACGATGTAATGTTGATCAGGAGCTCACCGGCCGGCGAGAACACACCCGAAGTGATCAGCTGGTCGTTTCGCCACCAAGAGATCTTCGGCGTGGGACTGCCTGATGCAGTGCATGGTATAGTCAAAGCTGTGACACACACAGGGACACACAGGGACACACAGGGAATAGTGACACACAGGGAATAGTGACACACAGGGAATAGTGACACACAGGGAATAGTGACACACAGGGAATAGTGACACACAGGGAATAGCGAAATAGAGTTGGCATCAAGTCAGATGAATGGTGATGGCGCTTTCAATCTCCATGATCGTCCACTACACTGGATTATCAAACAATCCTTCCTGTTTAGCATTTATGTAGCAGGTAGGTGAGAATTTGAGATGCAAAGTCGCACAAACTCACAATCAAACCCGCCCTCGCCTTCTCTTAACTGTTAGCTGGCAGTTTCTGCAATCATGACAATGTACATGTACATGTACATGTCAAATAGATTCCCCCGCCCGATTGTTGATCGAATACTAGTGCCATTGTTCTTCAAGAAATTATAAAGAGAACACAGCGTAGGCTGCAGTGTTCTTGTATAGTTGCCTACTGTCGTGGAAATTGAAATCTGATGGGATGACCGGGGCCGGTGCCCTTACTGTTTTCAGCACGTAGACGCACTGTAGTTCATGTACACACAATGTAAACATGGACTGACAGTGCACACAGTGCACACAGCTGCAAGGCCAGCGTCCCGCGGCCGCTTGGCATCGCCACGGATTTCAATGTCCGCTACAGTAGCTGTATGTAATTGAATTATATGCTACGGACTTACCTGCTGTTCCAGCAGCGGGGTACGTGTATGAGGACTGTGGCTTGACCAGAAACGTTGGCGGGGAACTGCTGGAGTAACCCACGCCTGCAAAGCACATTTGAGTAACAGAGCAATGCATAGCATTTTGGAAAACTGCTCCGCATGCAGATATCAATCAAAAAATCAACTGCAGCGTGTGGTCGGTTCTGCTCACTATCCGATTGTGAGAACCCAGATCGATAGAATAGTGACCGTTGTCACCAATCCACATGCGACAATCCCGGATCTCACTAAGATGTTGCGACATTGGCGGTAATTGGTGAAGAAAGTATCAAGCCAGTCGGCAGGAAGCGCGAGCTCCGGCATTTGGAGCGGACATTTTAATCCAGGATCTCGTAGAGAGTATTGTCCAAAATAATTTGTATTGTGCTCGCAGAGTGGCTGAATGACCAACTGACGGCTGCCACTGCTGCTGCTGATTGATTTACTGTTGGTTCAACAACCAATAGAATGATGTACAGTCATGTGAAACCGTCACTAACAACACTTCTAGACTAGGTGTTCGCATGCACGAATGCACCGTGACGTCATTGCTCTCCTGCGCAAGCATTACAAGCTGTGGTCGACCAGATTGAATGGCATTTCGACGAAGTCGCCATTTTTCATTCTTTCAGATCAGCATGTCGGCGAGTGAATGTCTGACCTGCAACAGCCAGTGACTATCCCCTTCACAAAGAATACTGATAGGGCGAGGGTACATGTACACGTATGGGGCTATACGCGTGATTCGGTGAACGACACAGGTTAGATTCCCATAAGGCATAACTTCCCACCGCATACTTCTTTTTTGAAGTACATAGATTTCTCGCAACCGCTAAGTTATCCACACAGGACACAAGCATACATGAAAGGTAAAACAAGAGAAGGGAAGTTGGAAAAAGCCTGTACTCACCCGCCATGATCAGTAGATACAGGCCAATCCGGATAGTGTCACTCATCATGCTCCTCAAGTACCCAGTAGTCAACGGCCGTCGCCTGCCCGCTCCCACCCCCAGCTTGACGTCGACGGACGTGGACGCTCGGTGCCTGCCGTCCATTCTGCTCCACCCCTCTCGGGGTACTCTCCTACAACCACTTCTAGAACATTGTTGGGTTATTTCAGACAGGCGAGGAACTCCTTCATTACCTGGTGGTAGAGATTGAGTGCTTCGCGACGTAAATTCTTCTTCAAAAGTTCTTTCTTCCTATTTCTCTCGACGAAATACTCGCATTGTATCGACTATGAAAATTCTAATTCATGAACTGTGCTGTGTCTCCTGATCTGCTGATGTCATTCAATGTCCGTGGAATGCTAGCGCTAGCATAGGACCACAGCCTACACAGGTACAGGAGTCATGTGACGCTGCTAAACCAGAAACCTGTGCGTGACGTCCCTTTTTGCGTACATAAAGTGACACCTGCCAATATGCCCCGTCGATGCGTCCTGTCTCGTTTCAGTCTGTCCTCCGACACCATTGGACACTAGCCAGGCGCGTGCTCGGCGATGGGCACGGGGGGCACGTGCACCCCCCAAAAATTTTCAATCTGGGTAATTGCAATTGTAATGTATGCAAGTATGCTCTAAAATTCAAGAAAGGATGCAAACAAATTGCAGAAAATTGCCGGGGGGGGGGCTCCCCTCGGCTCCCGTGCACCCCCCTAATTGGGGGGCCGAGCACGCCCCTGCTAGCCACTAGGCGACAGTCAGTCGTTGTCTTCGGCGCTGTCACGGTACGTAGAGCTAGAGGTCTACCGACTCTACGAACTATGACACTGACTATTGACTACCGCCCAGTTCGAGTCTGCCAAGTCCAATATCATAATTATATGAAAAGGACTTACATGTACATGTATGCTAGTGCTGCACGTTATCATGGTTGAGCCCTCTCTGCTGGCAAAAGGAAGATATCCTCCTTGTAAAAGGACTTTTGTAGATCTACCATGTGCACTAGCCCTTGGCGGATTATGCCGGCATAATATTTGGCATAATCTTGGGATTTCGTCAAAAAATTATGCTCCGGCATAATATACGGATTCCAACGTGTAAGGTCGGCATAATCTTTCGGTTTAGACAAAAAATTATGCTTAGGGCATGGCCGTGTGTGTATGCGTGGTTTCTCAATCCTCTATGTACAGCGTGAATACATAGTGGAACCGAGCATAATTCAGCATATTTGTTGGCATAATTGTGGCATAATCAAAAGCATAATTTGACGATTGGCCGAGCATAGTCCGCCAATGGCTAATGTGCACAGTACATACATGTACATGTATCTTCACACGGCAGTCATAATGCTGCACATACATGTAGCCCGGATGGTACACTTGTGCTGGGGTGACGTACATGTACATGTAGATCTGGTGGTGCAACTTCCTCGTACTTATTATAACAACTCGGATGTTGAGCCAATAATATCAAGAGTTCATAACCCCCAAGAGTGTGTGCAACGGGCATAGACTCAGCGCTCGGCGAAATTCCTACATTACGTCATGCGCAGCTTGTCATCCGAGGTAAATTTGGGTTCTTTGCGATTTCTGGAAACTATACCCTGAACCGCTCCTAACTCAAGGCTGTAGCCTCGACTTTTCGAAGCTTTTTTTGAAGACATTTCGCACGTACAAGTCGTAGATCTACTTTCTCAAAAACAAACTCTTTCTCAGCCAAGCATCCATGGACATCGCGACAGGAAGAAGTGAGGACGCTGTTAAAAATATTGCATTGCCGTCGAGGACAATCATTCTGATAGCTGTGTAAAAAAAAAAAAAAAAAAAAATTTCACGGTTCGCGTGAGACTCGGCTGGAAGCCGGGTTTTCCGTAGGCCTTGACAGATTATGCTAATATTTTCGTGAAAATATGCTTTTCGCATTGCTGAAAAAATTGCAGAATTATGCTATTTTTATGCTAAAAGTTATCTTATTATGCCGCATTATGCTCACATATGCTGCTAATGTACAATGTAATGTAGAATGGTTCTGTGCAAAATAACAGGGGAATTTTTTGTAGAGGGCGTTGTACTGTAGTAGCAAAAGTTCAACGGGCTCCACGCACCGTCCGATTTAGCTACGACCATCACTGATTGTAGTGGACTGGACATGTTATCAAGGGAGTCGTAAACCTACAACTTTCTGGTGCATCTACTTGTACTTATACTTGTAGAACATGTACAACTGTATGGAATTTGATGCGAACAGGCGGATTATTCCAATTTTATGCGATTCGTATGCAATTTGCCTCGAATTATGCTATTATTCGATTTTGGTAGGAATTATGCGAAAAATTATGCTAGCATAATCTGTCAAGGCCTAGTTTTCCGCATCCGTAGGAACGCCACCACCCTTCAAGGATCAAGGCGCAGATGCAGCTCCTAAAGCGGTGGGAGGTGAGTAGATCAGCTCACCAGCAAGTGGTCAAAGACCGAAAATCCCATTCACTGCATCCATGTTTTCCTCGTGCCAGGCCACGAGTTCCCAATTAACTGTGGGTCGCAGCACGTAACTCAGCCGAAAATGCTCCTTCGACGTATTCTCTCAAGTTCCTCAACCATTTGAAATCATCTTCGACGAAAGCACCGGAAATATGCCGATGGCCTGGGGAAGAAATTGTTCTTGAAGAGACTGACTGCATGCACTGGTGAAAGAAGAAGGCGATGAAGAGTCACCATTGCATCGAAAAAATAAATAGTTTTGTCTTTAAAGGGGAAGTTAAGGCAAAAATTAAAATTTCACCAGTTGTAGTCTTCGGGGTGCTGAGTCGAATGGTCGTGGTCCGAGGAAGCTGAGACGCTCCCTTCCTACTTGAATCCCAATCGAACTCGCGCGCTTCCACCGAAACTGGGTGACTGCGCCCTACGAGATGGGGATTTGTATGCAAAATGTCACTAAAAGCGCCATTTCGTTCTTATAAAAGCACGGATGACCGCGATTGGCCCATATGTTGTAGTCTTTTGGACGCTGAGTCGACTGGTTTTGGTCCGAAAAGGCTGCGATGCAGCGTTCCTCCTTTATTCCCAATCGAACATGGTTGAACAAGCGGTCACGTGCTCCTGGGTGCCCAAATCACCTGGTCACCACGCCAGCAGGTGAGAACTTTCACACCAAGGTTCAACTCGAGTTCAACTCGAGTGACAGGACTGCACCCAAAAAAGGTCAAACAGGCTAGTAAGTTGTACCCTGCAGGCACGGTGACCAGGTGACTGGCGTACGCAGGAGCACGTGACCGCTTGTTCAACCATGTTCGATTGGGAATAAAGGAGGAGCGCTGCATCGCAGCCTTTTCGGACCAAAACCAGTCGACTCAGCGTCCAAAAGACTACAACATATGGGCCAATCGCGGTCATCCGTGCTTTTATAAGAACGAAATGGCGCTTTTAGTGACATTTTGCATACAAATCCCCATCTCGTAGGGCGCAGTCACCCAGTTTCGGTGGAAGTGCGCGAGTTCGATTGGGATTCAAGTAGGAAGGGAGCGTCTCAGCTTCCTCGGACCACGACCATTCGACTCAGCACCCCGAAGACTACAACTGGTGAAATTTTAATTTTTGCCTTAACTTCCCCTTTAAGATCGTGTGCTTTGTTTCACTTTTGCTTCTTGAGGCTCAGACTCAGACTAGAATCGATCGCAGTTTAGGCAGTTTACCCTGGGGAAGCATCCTGGTTTGACTGTAAATTTTAGAAGAATTCATCGGCGTGACTCATCGCACTGCACCAAAAATGACGCAATGAAGGAATTCCGCCGAGCGGGCTTCCATACAGGGACTGATCAGGAGTTGCACACTCTTGGGGGTTATGAACTCTTGGTAATAATTATGTAAAGAGAAAAGGGCCTACATGTACATGTGTAAGTTACTAGTTATGACTAACAGTTCACCAAGGCAACGAGAGAATATACAGTCAGATAGTGCGACAATAAGGCAAAAATGACAAGGTCGGATATTGAGACATTCGACGACCTGACATCTGGTTCCAACACATCTACGAAGCGCAAACCAACAACCTTCCAGCTTTGAAGGCTCGGGTGCGGAAAGTTCTTATGAGGGGAAGGGATGCGCCACGAAGATGTGCACGAGCCATGTCTCTCGGCAACGAAGAATGTCGAACGTTACGGTGACAACGTGACTGTATATTCTCTCGTTACCTTGGTAGACTGTTAGTCATAACTAGTAACTTATAGGTCCTTTTCTCTTTACATAATTACTATTGGCTCAACATCCGAGTTTTTATTAAAGGGGCACTCCGGCTTCATTTTCGACGCCGAGTTTTCGATGCCAAGACGAAGGTTGGTGAAAGAGAAGACCCCTCGAACAAGAACGAGTCTCCAGAAGCGATCGAGTCGAGCAGGAAGACGACTTTTGAATTTCGGCCGAGCGAGCGCTGATGACGTAATGAGGGATTAGCTTGCCAGTGGAAATGCATCTGCGCACATACATTTCACATACTTTTTGGCCAATTTTCAATCGAAGAGGAGGTTGTTTTCTATGTTCTCTCAACGTCGTGAGCGATCCCGTCTTCTATACCCTTCCAGGTACCCTGAAGGTCCTCCAGAGGAGAATTTATCTCCATCAAAGCGTTGTTGATCCGCTAAATTCGTCTCGAGACATATTCACCCAGTGCAGTGCTGACAAATGCAGAATGTTGAATGTGTGATAATTGTCGACGATGGACAGAAAGGTTGATAGCCGCTGTCGCAGGGAAAGTGAAGCTGCTGGAAGTAACAACGGGGAGCTTGTTAGCATCACTTGATCAAAGCAGCTAGACGGAATCGGGGAGTACTGACTATTTGTCTCGCCCTCAGTTTAGTGAATTTTATGATCAGAAAATTTTTCGATCAGGATCCCTTCTGCAAGATGTGTAGTACAGCCTACAGGTGATTTCTGAACTTGACGATATGGAGACCGACCAGTAGACCTACCAACAACGTGTACCTGCAGGAAATTCACCCAAGGCTCTTGCTAATGCTATCCTCTTCAGTGGCTGTTTTTTTTTTAGTAAAAATATGTTCACTTCTCTCAACATACTCCTGCATGGCAGCAAGAAGGTGCGCTATGGAATTCAACGCCACAATCTTCGCCCAGCTGTGGATGAAGCATGGTCAAGTCATGGCAGTACATATACTTGAACCAGATGAGAAATTGAAGTTCATTTGTGATGCGAAGTTTGACAGCCCCAGTGACCGAGTCAAGCGTTGTCTTTTGCCGTGGCACAAATTGCTGAAGAATCCGAGATGGTCTTGGAATTATGCACATGGATACTACCAAAAATAATGGTGGTATGAACCATTGTGGAATGGGACAGCTCACGGAGAATACTGGAACAGCTCAAGTATTGTAGCGTTGGTCACGCGTTGGTCACGCTACAAGTCCAGCATTTGCGTATACGCTCAGCGTACTGTTGAATACGACGTTCGCTACAAGCTCAGCATTTGCGTATACGCTCAGCGTACTGTTCAATACGACGTTCGTTCTACCATACAACGGTCGCATGACAGTACGTTGCTGTTTGTGATTATTTTCCATAAATTGCGTTTATTTTATCTTTCACAATGAGTTCAGAGTTTTACTGCTAGAGACAGTTTTGCCGTTCTAGAGAGAGAGAGAGAGAGAGAGAATTGTTAATAAAGTTAGTTTCGAGTTGTTAGGTTGTTTTGCCTCCAGGCCTGCTACAGTATCTCTAGGTGATTGCAAATCCTGTTCTGGCTGATAGCTTCGGCCTGCTGCGCCCGTCCATGTACAATGATGGGAACATGCATTTCTGTTTTCTACATATTTGCTATCTACTGTACTGTGGTATTACAGTTGCAGGTCCCTTATATAGAAATATGTTCAACCCCCCCCCCCCCCCCCCCCACATACCCACATAAATATGAACTAACAATTTCACTGTTGGACTCGCCGGCGGCTAGAGAGCAAAGGATTAATTTATAGCAAAGAAAAGGACCAGGGAACTAGAAGTTACGCTATAATGTCTACGAACAATTTCACTGTATTTGAAATAATTTTGTTTGATACCCTGAGAACTCTGAAACTTTGCAGCACTGTGGATTATATGTGGATACAACATTTATGGAAGGAACACATAGTTCAAATAATTATAGCACTGAATTGTTGAGATTGTGAGCACATTCCAATCAGTACTCTACATATTTATAAGCGGTGGCAATCGTTAGGAATAGGTCGTGAGTTGTCAGAGTGCTCTAGTATATGAGAGAATGTTTTGTTTGTCTAATCGACGGCTCGTTTGAAGCCAGAGTTGTTTGAACTTGTTTCAGTCAACTTGATTCTAGACAGTAGTCGAAGGAGTACTATGAAGTATACACCAGGCGTAGTCTGTAACGTATCTCGTAAGAATTCTGTCGGTACACATCAGGTATCAGCTTGCAAAGATGTCTCCTCTCTGTTTCTTGAAAGCCTGTATAGTTGGACTGTGGCTCCAGCGATTCCCTTCTCAGAGCAGGTACCATACTCAAGACGGTCAATGCATATTGGACAGACCTGTGTGCACAACAGAAATGGTGGAGAGAAATCTCTCAGCTTATGAACACATCAGTGAAGTTTGAACTGCCGTTGTTTGTGGCCATCAGTATAAACCTATCGACTATAAGAATAATGTGCAAAAACCCTCTATAACTACAGCTGGGGCCATGGAATTATAAAGCATCTAACTTAGGGAACTACCAATTCTGGTCGGAGCCTTTGTTGCGTTCGAGGCCTGCAATTCATGATGGCTATCGTATGTTGCATTGACCAGAGATCATATAAAACTTCCATGCCACATTGAAACACGCGCTACTTTCGAGTACTTTGGTATCCCCACCAAATGGGCATTCGTTCCCGGGGTGGCAGGCGTCACCATTCGTTATGCCTGGATCAGATTTCATTGACACCAACTGTCATGAAGAATCATTTTTACTTTGACTGGATTTCAGTACAAGTTGTAGAACTGCAGAATAAATTTTGTTGTATTTGGGCAACCATTTCTCTACAAACGCTCTATTTAGAAAATATTTTTTTTATAAAATACATGTCCAAATTCCACATCTACCCAAATCGGAATACTTGATCACGTATTCAGTCCTACACGGAATGTTTAGAAAACGCCAGGGAATAGGAATTTGCTAACGAGAACTCCAGGCCAGGGTACTAGCATACGAACAAAACAAGATAAAAACTCACCAGTATACTTGCAGTAATTCATGTCGGTGTAATATTCACGATAAGCAACGAGGCACCCTCCGATTTGGTCAAGCTGCTTTGAAGTCTGGTTGTTCAGGTGATACAAACGGGCTCCCCGTTGTTACTTCCAGCAGCTTCACTCTCCCTGCGACAGCGGCTATCAGCCTCTCTCTCCATCGTCGACAATTATCACAGATTCAACATTCTACATTTATCAGCACTGCACTGGGTGAATATGTCTCGAGACGAATTTAGCGGATCAACAACGCTTTGATGGAGATAAATTCTCCTCTGGAGGACCTTCAGGGTACCTGGAAGGGTATAGAAGACGGGATCGCTCACGGCGTTGGGAGAACATAGCAAACAACCTCTTCTTCGATTGAAAATTGGCCAAAAAGTATGTGAAATGTATGTGCGCAGATGCATTTCCACATGGCAAGCTAATCCCTCATTACGTCATCAGCGCTCGCTCGGCCGAAATTCAAAAGTCGTCTTCCTGCTCGACTCGATCGCTTCTGGAGACTCGTTCTTGTTCGAGGGGTCTTCTCTTTCACCTACCTTCGTCTTGGCATCGAAAACTCGGCGTCGAAAATGAAGCCGGAGTGCCCCTTTAAGCACACCTGATGAACCGTCACCAGCAACACGGTGAAACGTAGATCTACGTAGTACTAGTGTGAAACCACTTGTTATTGTATAAATGTACCAAACTAACTTGGCCATCATCGTTACATCAACATGGAGTTTAGTAGGATATTGGCTTTCGGTTCGTGACAGTTCGCCTTCGCTTGGCTTCCCCTCCTCATGTATTTTTACATACCTTTGAGCCTCCCAATTGCCAGTGGGGTGGTCTGTTGCCTTGCGTTTTCGAGTTGTACATGTAGTTAGACCGATTTGTCCAATGATCTTACTTCAGTACTACAGTCAGTTTCAAAAAGATTAGCAATCCTGGCGATCGCCCGGGGAGTTTGCCGTTTTACCGTATGCGCGCTCGAGAGCTGGCTGGAAAAACTCACTGTGAACTCGAAGAAATAATCCGCGCGAAAGCATGAAAAATGATAACTCACTCACGTCGGTACATGTACGTCTGGTTTAACGTTTACGAAAAACGAGTTCTTCCTCGTATCGACATGGAGTCAGAGAGGACATGTCGAAAGCAGGGAGTAGTACAATTGTACTACTCCCTGGTCGAAAGTGTGGTAAATGTTGACGAGCGGGACGGGTCCCAATTCGTTTCGTGCCCAATTTCTTTGAGCTGCGATGCAATTTACTCTCACGATGTGACGAAAACGACATCGACACAGACTCATTCCCAAGGCCATGACTTGGCAAAGCTATCCGTGGGACTTCGACGACATTTTGAGAAAAGCAGACACCTGTGAAAGCTGATAGAAGACGGCGTTGACTCCTAAATTCAAATAAATTGGCGATCTTGAAATACTGAAATACATGTAATTCTCAAAGAGAAAACGATTGATCGATGTGCCGTTGAATTCAACAACACTAGCTGCAGCGCAATGACTTCCGTGTTCACTCACACCGTTTCAGTGTTGTGGGTGTGTTCACATGGCGTGAAGCAGTCAAGTGTCAGTAAGTTCGGCAGGAAACGCGAGCTCCAACAACAACAAGTCGTTTGGCGCAGCCACCTTCTTTGGCTTGTACTTTTTGTACCAGCGTGACCACCAAAACTATGAAAAAAAAGTTTGACTTGAAGAGAGTTTGGGATTTGAACTCACAACTTCATGGCCAGCAGACAGCATTCATAACCACAAGGCCAAAAAGGAAAGGATAAATCGTGGGTTTTGATAAAAAATCGATACTGACATCCAGGGCAAATTGTAAACCATGGGAAAAGGCCGGAAACCTGGCCGAAATTCTGAATCCTTAACGGCTGGGCCAATTGTTCCGAAACCTTCACAGAACAATTTGCCGTGTCCTAGCAAGCCATTCTATGTACTTTGTTGTCCAAATTTCCCTTATCTTCGTACTTTTTAAGACCAAAACCTGATTGCTAATCTTTTTGAAATGGACTATAGTCTCGTCATCATCATCCCGTAACGTTCGACATTCTTTGGTGCCGAGGGACATGGCTCGTGCACATCTTCGTGGTGCATCCCTTCCCCTCATTGGAACTTTCCGCACCCGAGCCTTCAAAGTAAGTTGGGAGGTGGTTGGATTGCGCTTCGTAGATGTGTTGGGCCAGGTGTCAGGTCGTCGAATGTCTCAATATCCTTGTCAGTTTTTGAGCCTTGCTGTCACACTATCTGACTGTATTATCGGTGGACTGTTAGTCATAAACTAGTAACTAACGTATACTAGTAGTTATAGATCCTTTTCTCTTGACTTATTATAACTACATGTAGTAAGAGTTAGTCCGTAGATCCACCAAGGTTCCATTGACTATAGAGAGGTTCTGCTATACGTGAAACGTAGAGAAATCACGTAGAGAGCAGGTGTCTGGGTTAGAGTCTACGGCTTCGCGTGTTTTGGCTCCAGATTTCTACGCGGAGATGAGGTTCTCTACGTTGTGGCACACGCAGAGAAAATGCGTACGGATTTGCTGGGTATCGATCAGAAAACTGCCAAATATGGAAGGGGAAATTCCCAGTACACATTCCACGTGACTTCTCTAGGTGAAACGTAGAGCTAGAGCAGAACAGGATTTCTTTACGTTACGGGAACGCGAAGAAAGTTCGCGTGATTCTTTGCTTCGCGTTCCCAATACGTAGAGCAGAACCTCCCTATTGTGTATACCCTACTAGTAGTACATGTACAATGCAGTACTAGTAGACTGGAATAGGCCTTGACAGATTATGCTAATATTTTCGTGAAAATATGCTTTTCGCATTGCTGAAAAAATTGCAGAATTATGCTATTTTTATGCTAAAAGTTATCTTATTATGCCGCATTATGCTCACATATGCTGCTAATGTACAATGTAATGTAGAATGGTTCTGTGCAAAATAACAGGGGAATTTTTTGTAGAGGGCGTTGTACTGTAGTAGCAAAAGTTCAACGGGCTCCACGCACCGTCCGATTTAGCTACGACCATCACTGATTGTAGTGGACTGGACATGTTATCAAGGGAGTCGTAAACCTACAACTTTCTGGTGCATCTACTTGTACTTATACTTGTAGAACATGTACAACTGTATGGAATTTGATGCGAACAGGCGGATTATTCCAATTTTATGCGATTCGTATGCAATTTGCCTCGAATTATGCTATTATTCGATTTTGGTAGGAATTATGCGAAAAATTATGCTAGCATAATCTGTCAAGGCCTAGACTGGAACTGGTGTCTTGTTGAAAGTTCAGGTCCAGTCTAGTCCGCAGTCGATCTACCATGTCCTTGAACCATGATCTTGATGATCAAATTGCATGCTGTATAGAATACTAGTCTGGATCGAAGCCGAGGTCTGACCTGCATGCCAGCGTGGCTCGGCAAACAGATTATGCCGAGGATAATTAGAATAGAAAACGTCCATGCTTGGCGACACTATTCGTTATTCGCCCTGATACGAGCAACAACCGTCACGTCGTTTTTCTTGAGCCACACTCCGGTTGCCATGGTTATCTTTGCAACCATCATTTCTACTCCGTATTTACCTTCACCGAGTCTTGGGTAGCGTCGAATAGTGCGACTTATTTCTCGACACAGCTGGCTTCTATAGACTCAGCTATCGTCTATAGTCGCAGGTATCTTCCATAGAAAACATCACACAGGTCTTCATCAGACGGAGCATTAGAATAGGCATGCAACTGCTGAACATTTGGTCCAGTAATAATGAAGCCTTTAGTCTATACATGTACATGTAGCTGTAATACTAATACAATGTAGAAGTGCAGAACTACATGTACAGTGTACATGTACATGTACATGTACATGCAGTGGTAAAGTATCGCTGGCCTAAAGCGAAAAAGTTGTCATTGTAGTGAGAATCGCCGCCATGAGGCAGGAATAGAATAGACACCTTCACTACAGTACTACTATCGTTACCAAAAATATCTGGCCGGATATTTTTTGGTAAGGATAGTAGTACACTCTGACATGACAATCTTCCTTCTCATTGCTTTGCTGCGATTTAGCACTTCCTGCACGTGACATAATGCCATTCTGTGCACTGTGCACCGGCGGATTATGCCGGCATAATTATTGGCATAATTTAGAGGTTGAAAATTTGGAGCATAATGAGTTGATCAACAATATTTTACTATTGTCTTGATTGATTGTTGCTAGGAGACAATTAAAAATTAATGGTCAACAAAAACACAATTTGCCAAGATGAAGGATGTTAACACAAATGAAGAGAATAATTGTACGAAGAAAAAAAATTTCAAATGGTGAACGGTACTATTCGGCCAATAAAATATAAAGAACTCTTCCTCTCCTCTCCTCCATGCGCTCTCACAGCCGACTCACTGCTACCCTCAGTAGCCATTACACACACCAACCAAGGAAGGGTTGCAGGTAGATACTGAAATTCCGAATGTGTGTAATGGCTACTGAGGGTAGCAGTGAGTCGGCTGTGAGAGCGCATGGAGGAGAGGAGAGGAAGAGTTCTTTACAAGAAAAAAAAGAAAAAAAGAAAAAGAAAGAAAAAGAACTTCAATAAGCCAACCTCTACAATCAGCACTACGGAAGAAAACCAGGCGGAATGCCCAAAACCAACATGGAACGAATCCAATCATAATACAACGAACAAGAACAATACAAAATCCAGACCTCTGAATGTGATGTAAAACTGCCATTGTCTCTCAGCCACTCACAGGCGGCCCTCAGCCACCGCCAACTCCCGCAGTGCGTTGACTGGTCGGTGGTACGATGATCTAGCTCCGCGAATGCTGACCGTAACAGTGCAAAGGCGAGGCGACAGCGTACATATGTCGTCATCTCCGCATACTTCTTTTTCTCTCCCCTGGAAAGCAGACCACACAAACGCTTGATGAAACGCGAGCACTCTGGTGCACAACAACCGGCCGTGGTGAAAATGAGAGGAGTGAATATACCACGATCCACATTGATTATGCGTTCAGCATACTCGGATTTCTTTCTGCGCTCGTGCTCTGCCAAAAGCTTCTCCAGTGGCTTCGCAGCATAGGAAGGCGCATCAGAGTGAAATACTCGAACGTCCATGTAGGCGTTCTGGGCCCGGGTCCACAGCCCCCTCGCGCGAATGTCTGCCCGGGCATCATCCGCTGTATTCGTAGACGCCGCGACAAACACCTTACCAATACCAGAGAGTGGCGCGAGCACTGGCTCCACAGCAACACCCACGCACACTTCAGCCAGGATCAGCCAGGATGTCTCGCACTTCGTTATGCCGTAGTGTCGGGAATCCTCCAGTCGGGCAGCTCATGGCATGGGCTGCACGAAATGGACGGCAACGCATCACGGAAATCTCCTTTCGAGAGGTGGTACCCATGGTCCCGCAGTGGCAGTGGGTTGAGCCAGCTGGACACCCCTCGGGACGCCAGGTGCCCAAGTCGACGAGCCCCATCGAGCGATGCAGCCTGCTCCACCAGCTTGAAGTCATTTTCACTTGCTGCAGCTCGCTGCTTGCCCATAATGAGCATAATGAGCATCATGAGGCATCCTTTTGGATGTAGGAGCATAACTACATGGTTGTACCACAATTCCAGTATGTAAGCTACACAATTGTGTACAATGCAACTGATCAGTGCTGGTGGTCCCCATGGTAAAGGGTTCGGAGTAGCCCTTTTCCAAAGATGCTGGCCACTTTTTTTCGCAACTTTCCGTTGTTTTGCAAGAAATCGCAACTTTCTTCATTTTCACGAACTACTTCGCAACTTTTCCGAAAAGGTGTGCAGAGAAACGCGCTGGATCGAGACCATCGACTGTGCAAGCTATGGTTGTTGTTCTAATACACAGAGCCTGCAATATGCTTTGGTTCTGCAAAAGTGCTCAAAGCCTGATTCAGGCAGAGCGGCGTACACAAAGGCACACAATGAAAACCTTGGTTGGTGATGATTGGTTCAGCCATGAAACTCTGAGTCACAACGGAATTAATTTGCAAGGTTTTCATTGTGTGCCTTTGTGTACTGTTCTAATATAAATTTTAAAAAAATGAGGTATAGTTGATGTTCGGTCATGGTGGAAGGAGAGGTGGAGCTACGGGAGAGATGAGCTGATTTGTCGCAGAGCGAGGGTGACATCGGTTGGACGAGTATGACGATTACGAAGACAGTTGAACATGATCATTTTCAAAGGTGACTCAAACTAATTTGGCAATGAAAAAATCGTTTTACAAAAGAAATCAACTAATGAATAGAACTTAGAAGGAGTCATGTTTTCTCTTTCCATGTTGATCTCTAGCATGCATGGTCATCTTGGTATGGGGATATTCATGTATTTTGTTGTACTAATGGCCACTTGCAAGTTATAATTTTCATATTCTCTTTCATGTTATTGGGTTCTATGCCCGTTTGAATTTGCGAATCAAAATAAATACAAACAAACAAGTACGAAAAGGCACAATTTTCCGAACTTTGAGGCTCCATAAGTACAACAAAGTGAGTATGTATCCCTGCGGGCCAAAGCATAATAATGGATTTCGCGAGCATAATGCGAGAATCCATGAAAGCATAATTCCATGATTTCGCGAGCATAATCCGCCGGAGCCTAACCAGTGTACATGTCATCGTCATGTATCGCGTTTGTTTGTCACCGTGGTCACCAACATCTTCTACACGACTGTCCTCACCCAGGTCATCATGTGCCAAATCGCACCCACTCTCGGTTAATTTGATGTTTATCTACATGTACATGTACATGTACCCAATGCTGTAGACAGCAAGCTGTTTCGGCCATACATGTACATGTATATTGTATACTATACCTTCCAATCGCTTATTTATACTTTACATGTACATGTACTTCCAATACCTTTCTTTCTATTCTAAGGCATAGCAATGCCACAATGATACAGTTTGTATTGCACCCAGGTGACCAATGCCTAAATGATAGACTACTGCATAATTATGTTGTTAGTTTGACAGTACCGGTATTGGGTTTATTATAATACCAGACTACTAAGACTTACATGTACATGTACATGTACGTCTTAGTAGTCGCGAATACTTTCAGTATGGTATCATGGTGATCTGTCGTCGTACTCCTTATAAAGTTATATCTAGCAGAGCTACACTCGGCAGCACGTAGACCGGTCAACATCCTCCCCAGGCCCAGACTTCGAAGCTCATGCTTCTGGGTTTTTTTTCAGGTTCACAACAACGCTCCTATACTGTCACCTTGTTCACCTTGTACCACACTGAACATTATGGAAATAATAATTATTATTACTTACACTAGGATATTGTTTTGCCACATCACAGTTTTCAACGCCTGAACGTTTTCTGTGAATTTCACACCTGATCTTCTTAGCTTCCTTCATGTCACCTATTACCGACTTGTGACGAATTCCACCAAGACCGCAAGAGTACAGTCAAAATGCGTGTGCTCTTGATTCCACTGATGATAGTCACAAGAAAACGCTTTGGAATTAAATATTAATTGGCTACGTTGCTCTGTGTCCGTAGGAATAGGTGCGCACCTACAGTACAAATTCCTTTGAATGGCTGTTGTCGTTTGGAAAAGCTCAGTAACCACGGACGACCTCGAGGGAGTGGCCTTGGACTGAGTTGGAGTCTCCTCCGGGACTGGACAAGCTTCAACGCAGTCCCACAGTGTACACCTACCCATCGCACATACCATGTACATTGCAGGAGATCAGAAAGTTTTTTTTTTTTTTTTTTTTTTTTTACGGGGTAACGGGGTATCAGACAGTACGTACATTGCAGGAGATCAGACAGTACGTACATTGCAGGAGATCAGACAGTACGTACATTGCAGGAGATCAGACAGTACGTACATTGCAGGAGATCAGACAGTACGTACATGACCAAGAGTACATGTACATGGTTTATGTACTCTTGACATGACTGATTGTATTCTAATCCAGACAACGTATGGCAGCTGGGGTTGTCGTTACTATCTTCAATGTTTTCAATGCTACTGTACTACTACTGACACACTGTAGACTGAAAAGAATGACAGTGCTTGCATTGGCCACTAATAGTGATAATTGTAGTGCACGTGCTCGATTCCTTGATTGATGTTTTAGCGGATCTCTACGTACATGGACATGTACAATCGTATAGCAGTCACCCCTTGCAGCTTGGTTGTACGATGCTGGGAGCAATTGGACTAATGGCGGCGATACAATACAGAACACTCTGCCCTTGGCCTGCTGCACACAGGCCAAAACTGGTCCCTCAAGGTAGAACCCTTTGTGGTCAATCATGTTCCTTTACTAAACCAGGCTCATGACCATGGCATTGTCACAGTAAAAGCGTACTGCACACGCTCGAGCTCCCCAGCTGATTGTACTGCAGAAAAGTTTGAATAATGGGTAGATCTACATCACGTATTAAAACATGTACTAGTAGTACTTATACAGTGCCAGTGGAGTTGCAGTTCGATGCTTTCCTTCGTATCCATGGTTGATCTTTGTGGTGGACTGCCAGTTCCTCACGCCAGTCTTCACACGCCTACATTGTACACTCTTGATGATCGTATACAGCTACATAATTGTAGGAAATCGCGGCAGATCGACATTGCTGTTCAATGACAGGATCTGCATTGTACATGAACAGTATGCTACATGATTGCGTTCACATGATTGTATATTTACCGGGTATCTATTAAAGGATTCTCCAAAGGCTGTTCGCCTGTCGATACGAGTTCCTGTTAAGAAAAATAATAACATCATCGATTCATAAGGCAATGCCAGTACTAATCTGAATCATGTTGTCACGTCCACTGTTACATGTGTCTATTTGGGGAGGGTGGTGCCAAGTCTCTGCTGGAGATCGCTATGATCGATGTGGTCGCTACAATTGCCGTGGCGTAACAGATTAGATAAAGTGACCTTACTAAAAGCTCCGTTGAAAACATAGTACACTGTATCTTCACCTGACTTCAGAATACAAGCACTTCTGGCCAGCCTAGGGCTAGGGTTGCCCGCGCCTCGTCACCTTGTGCGTGCTAATTATGTGTGATGGGCCGTATCGAGTTTAGCAAAGCTTAGGAAATGTCAATGCCAAAACCGCTTAGCCAGCATTTCGGACATAGTGCACGACTTCACTGCCACAGCTGTACGCTTGCAGAGCTGGCCCTATTCTGTATTCATGGTTAGAGCCGAGCTGTTGCATGACAATACGCTCTGTTGACCTTCTCTGTAGTAAGTGTTATAGAAATACTTAGAAAAAGTGGAGTAAGAAAGTACAGGAAGACAATGCACATCACAGCGATACTGCAATGTACCATCATCATTATACGACTAAACTGCTCGGAGTCCCGATGTTGGTGGTTGCCTGAGAAGCCGTTCAAACGACGTCTACGTCTAGCTGTGGTGATCACCAGCATGAAGGCTGATCGAGGTCGGCCGCATAGGCTTTAGCAGTGCTGTAACTGCTGATGCTGGGCGAGCTGTACAGAACAAGGCAACCAGGCCGGCAAATGGGCTTGTCGCTCGGGAGCCGAGGTCTTTCTGAACGGAGGTGAAGGCGCGTGGTGAGCGGTGTCAGAGCAACTCGCCAGACCTCTGCGCGCGCGCATTGTGTGTGTGTGTGTGTGTCCTCACCTTTCGCAGCTTTGCGAGGTACAGAGTACAACGTCGTGCCATTGACCTCTACAAGCGGCAAAGAGCTGCTAGCTGCAACCTTCCAACTAACGTTTTCCCCGCTGTAACCTAAAGATCCGTGCACAGTAGCTGTGCGCAATTGTAGTACATAGAATAGCTGTCGTGTAGCTAACTGGTGTACTGGTAAGCTGCTGATCCTGTGAAGTACCGGTAGTACTGATAGAGTAGAGGGATAGTGAAACCACATCTCCAGCATTCTAACAAGTGCTGTGCAGTCATTCTGATTAGCCAGGATCGTACAACTGCAAAGCTTAGAGCTAGACAAGGACTCCTTGACTGGAGAAAGCACAGCTAACGCTAACGTGTGGATTTAATGTATGTGTGTTGCGTTTCTCCGTCTTCATCCCGCTTGTAAAGCTACTACTGAGGATTTCAAGTAATTTCTACGAGCTAGAATTGACCAAAGTCCGTGTAGATCGTGTGTTACATGAAGCTCCGGCTGGGTCACACAATCTCGAGCGGTTGGTCACACATACTCCGTGACAAGGGATGGGGCTGTGCATAATCTACAGGATTGAAAACTCAGCACACGCGTTTGTTGCCTTGTGAGGCGACGGTGATAAGGAAAAGCGGTCGGGATGTGCGTATTGGACGAGGGCCAACTACTTGTTAGCCCGTGAGCGATCCTGCGCTGGTTAGCTATCAGCTGATTCCTTGCTGTCCCTGCTCAGCCATCCTGCAGGACGCGTCGACGCTGCTACCCACCAGGGTTTCTTCTCAACCTCACTCTCCACGCGTGTCTCACAGAATGTGACAACCTACACGGAAACAGGGAACTAACGTTCAGCAGCAGACTATAGAAGCTAGGGCCAGGGCAGCTGGGACCCCGACTGCCACGTAGATTCTACGTGCTAACGAGGAATCGGACCAGAGGCAGAGAGAAGAGAAAGAGGACGACCACAGGTTGGGAGCAAAGCGTGATCCGAACTCAGAGGCAGAGGCAGATCACGGTACGTGTAAGTTCGTTCGTTCTTGGTCCAGATTAGTATTGTGGGCGTGCTGCTGGCCAATCGGTCATCGGTCATCGTTCACGCTTGAGCACAGGCACTTTCGGTCGCTACACAACTGAACTGACGGCTTGCCGTTAGTGTTTCTCGTGCTGCGCTGCAAAGCGAGAATGAAGTGGCTAAGGCCGACCTGTTTACGTCCGCAGCTACCACCTGGAGAGCGCAAAGACTTCTATGAAGGTATGTAGGTGTTGTTCAGTGCAAATCTTGTCCTGATCTTGCTCTGCTCATTCTGCTTCAACTAACGTACATTGTACTGGTGTGCAGCAGCAGGTCGGTGTAACGACGTGTATCTCACTGCTAGCATTCTCCTAAACAGAAACACCCTATCAGACACTGGACGGATTGATGGAGAGGGTAGTGGTGTTTTTCCTTCACCCCCCTCCTCTTCCAATGTTCATCTAGTAATAGTACCTTTAGTCTTTAGGTTTTGTCAATCAGCTGGTTTGGTGCTCGGGGTTGTCAACTCGTTTTCGTCTGTGACAGTGTACGACTCGTATGTACATGTATGCCGTGGCGGGTATGCAAGAATAGTTTAGACGCTTGTTTGCGCGCGATGATAAACGTCTGGCGCACCGTCCGCCCACAATGTGTGCACTCACACTGGGCGCGTGATGATGAAGATCATCGTCTGGAAATCGCCCCTTTTGTGGCAGTCTTCTGCAACTTTCTTTGCATACGTAGATCTACGTCCGTGAGCGACGGAGCAGCGCTTGACCTGATGATCGGTCACGGCCGAGGCTTGTTTTGCCAGCTGTTGCTCGCCCATATCTATCGTCGATCTCATCTGACGAACAGCCCCGACTTCTGTTTGATTCGTCTGCGATATGGGCAGGTGTTAAATCGATCGGGTTGAAAGCGGTCCGATCTATTGGTTGAACTAACTTGGACACACGGTGCTGTAGGGAAGGCGTCCCCAATGCCCAGTAGGCAGTAGGCGGCTAGGCCCATGCCCAGGCCATGGACATCAGTCCTTCCTGGCGTCCTGCATGTCGCCGACACCTACATTGTACATGTGCATTACAGCTTCTCGACGTCAACATAATAATTTTACCACGGTGTAGTACAGAGTGATCATGGTGATGTACCGCGCGGTCCATGCCGTGGCGTACTGAACTGCACTGCAGACTATCATTTTTGATGAGGACAGCTATCATGTGACCGTATTATAAGGCAGTATTGCCTATGGTCCCTATGAAAAACATTATGAGCTGTGAGGCTATGGTCATAATGTTTGAGTGATCTGGTGAGAGGCATCACAGTCAGTCCATGTACATGTACATGGACTGACTGTGCACTTCCAATACTAGTACACTGTACAGTATGCATGGTGATATGACGAGGCCTCGAGGATTGGGAGCTTGAGATCAAACCTAACCTACATGATTGTATCTACATGTAAGCTGTCATGATGACCAGGCACTTCCCGTAGAAAAACTCTCAAACTCAAAGAACTTGAAAAAGGCGTTTCATCCTCTACAATGTAGGGGATGAAACGCCTTTTTCAAGTTCTTTTTTGTAGCTTTCCTGGTTCTACAGTGCTTGTACTTCGAAGTAATATTATTGACTTTTCCCATTTGTGTCTTTCCCTCAAACTAGTCAATATTTTAATATAATCTTTATTTCAGGATTACCCAAAGGCTGACGCCTATCCTACCTCTGTATATACAATAAACATTGGAGTTGGGAAAAGGGAAAATGTGCAAAATGAGTTCGGAAAAGGATAGATGCTGTACAAAAGATACAGTGAAAGGACAATTACAAGCACTTGAAGCAGTGTAAATCAATGATTTTAGTTCTAGTACGAGTACAATCAGTCATGTACTTCTACTGTACACTGCATGCAGGGAGTCACGACTCCCTGCATGCATGCAGTGCACTGTTGATCAGATTTTACCTTTTACATCGTCCACGTGACACGTGTCACATTCTTAGGTGCGTGACGGTGTGACGGTGTCTGCCGTGGGAAGAAAGTCGGCAAAAATGAAATGTGCAGACCGAAGCATGTCAGCCCACTCTTTCAGTAGTTTAATATTTGGTTTCTCTGCCCATGTGGAGGCCAATGGGTCACAAGATGGTCAGGAAATACTTCCGAAGCAATGCTGGGCTGGTTTTACATGGTTTATGATTGAATCGCAACAATCCTTCTTACCATTGTATAAACGTTCACTGAAATAAAGCACAATGTTTAAAAAAATGTCCCCAGACGATGGGTGAAGCTCAAGTAACGGCGGTGAAGTCCCGTAATTGCAGCACTTGTGGTGCCTGTGTGTCTGAAATCGAACTGACTGACTGCCTTGGTCGGAAGTCAGCAGGAGCACCTATCTGACGGTCTTGTACTTGGGAGTGCCGAAGCGTTCGATGTCCCAATGCTAGCTAGCGCCCCCATGCCGTGGACAGGCCGCTGCCGGCTCATTCTGCCCTCGGTGGTGGTCAGTGGTCATAGAGCCACACCGTCATAAAGTGAGTGAGTGAGTAGTAATTGGTCATGGCCGAGAAGCAGAGGATTGCCACGTTTGGACGATCTAGTACATGCGCCAGTAGCCTCTACTCGTAGTCCATCTACTCGGTAGATCTGCTCTAGCGCTCAGCCAGTCTTCATGGTCTTGGGATCATGGATTCATGGTGATGGAATACCATGAATACGGGTACATGATTGTACTTCCATTCCCCTACTCCGTGGACTGACTTTTTTTACTGTTGGCTGAGCCTAGCCGGACTCTGAGCCTGAGTCTGAGACAGTGACTCTGTGAGAGGAAGTGAGGGCCTACTGCATGTCTATGACCATGATGATGATTGTAGTGTCCCTCGCTCTAGCAACACCATGCATGAACCATGACTGACTCATGACTGTGAGTGTGAACACCACGACCGCTGGGCCACAGCAGTGACAGCACTACAAGTCTACATCCACGTGTGTACGCCTGCATACCTCCCCACACCTGGCCTGAGCTACTGTCGTAGATCTACTGAGTTCGTTACCAGAGTATGACTCGAAAATAATGTAACGAGAATGGTTGGTTAGTCGATGTAGAAAGTTAGTTATCAATACTGCTGTTTTAGTCATGATAGCTTCAACTGCTTGCATAGCGGGTTGCGTAGGTGAGAGGTGATGTTCGCAGCTCAGGTCAGGTTGTTCAGAACTTGTTCAGAGTCGGCTACTTCACATCGAGGCGTCGCCTGGTCTTGACTTGTCCTAGCCCGGCCAAATCTTTTTCACTGCTTCGGTAGCTGCAACCAATGCTGCAATCTTCAGTACATTTCCAACCCAATTTCGCTCTGCTAGCACCGACCCGTGAGCATGGTGAGTGCCAGTGGCGGAAACAGAAATCTGAGGAAACGTCCCGCTGGACCATCGCAAGTCATCGGCAGTCGATTTTCATATCCGCTAGTTTCGCCTACACGGAGCAGATGCACTGATCCGACGGTACATCTCTATCTACGCTGTAGTCTGGTAGTAGTGTGACCGGGCAGTGGTGACAGATCAGTGCCCAATGACTGCGTGGTAAAATAACTCATCACCTGCGAATATCAGAATATGGCACATGCACAGCTCTTTATCACGCTCATGTGACCACTGTGAGTGGTGCGTACTATGACAGGACTCGACTTGACCCTCGTCCCTCGATGGTCGTCACAACCTCCAGCCAGCTCCCACTTTTACTACTATACAGTCAGTTCTGGATAGGGCTAGCACTTACGCAAGTAATAGTTACGGGAGCTCCGCACCTGAATATTCTTTCCATCTCCGAAAAAGAGAGCGGAACGGACAGATAAGCTCCTTGCTTTCTGCTCTAGGTGGTCTTTGTACGAGGTTTCTAGGAGAGCCTGCTAGCGCCTCGATTCGGCTGCTTGGCGCTTGGTGCCTGAAAATAGCTTCAAGGTGCTAAAAGTAAAGGCTCGTTGCTGCTGTGTTCATGGTGTTGGACAAGGGGAATCTGGGCAGAGGAGTGTGATCCCTCAGCTGACAGAAGTGTTACACCTTGTGATCATCTGATCAAGTACCCAGTTAGTGCGTGTTGCTGTCGAGCGCGCACTGCGGTGTGCATATGCGTCCCTGATTCTGCCCTGACTACTGCGGCCTGGTCAAGACTCAAGGCCAAGGGGAGAGACGTGTGTACGTGTAGTGGCTGTCATTGTGGGTTGTACTTTGTAGTACTGTGCTCCCTGGCGTGATGGTGGTGTGACCCTGTGTTACGGCTACAAGACCAAAAAAACCACGGGCGGAAGGTGTGAGACGCGAGCTGTGACTGGACTGTGTGTGGAACATAACGATCTACACGACCTGAACACGCTCACTACGCCTCTACGGCTGGAGTTGCACTGAGTTTGTTCGTGCAGAGTATGTCCACAGAGTCCATGGTCAGGTCTCCAGATAGCAGTGGCAGCTCCAGGCCAGCTGGTGGAGGTCTGCGGAGGAGCAATGGCATGCCTCGATGGGAGAACGAAGCGCGTCATCTGCTCTTCCAGAAAGGTTTGTGTTCGCACCGTGCATCACCTCTAGACTCTAGTTTTACGTTGTCGATCGTCGACGCTGGTGTTGTTGTTTTGTAAGGAAATAGATTTAGAACCACCGAGATAGCTCAGAACGAAAATGGAAACGAAAATCGAAAAGTACGTGTACGGAAGAATGCCCCAAAGTCGTGTATGTGTGACCCTCGATTCCTGGTGTCATCATCGATAGCTAGCGCTTTCTGTATGTTTGGTGCATAGCTATGTATACACTCTATTGTTGTATATGGGTGCATGCATGTAACATTTACCTGGCCTTCCCTAGCCCTGGACCATGGCATGGACGTGGATATAATCCACTTCGATAATTATTATCGATAAACTCACCGTTGGGAATGTTTCAAGCCCATTTTATTGCCCCTTGGCTATGACTATGTTGGCCAAGCAGCAAATGACTATCAGTATGTAACCAGCGTCGTTTGAGATGACACCTTTTCTAAACAGCGAATAATCCCTCGTGCAAGAATGGCCTCGTACGATAAGCTACACTGACTGTATGTGTCACAGTTCGGCTATGGCTTGCTTCTCGCCAGTCATCACACATCAGGTCATTGCTGATGTGATTTGGAAGTCTACTAATGATGTCCCTATGACTGTGTGCCACAGTGTGGTCAGCAGCATGCATGGATCTAGTCTACGAGCCCGGAGGAAACTGCACTGCAGATGAGGCTTGTCACCTGTTACTGTACCGTGTACGGTGCTCACGGGTCGTGCGACGTAACACTTGGAATCAACGACTGATACTAGTGATAGCGATCAGCGTTTGCTATGTTTGTGTAACATATACTGTAGTAGTAGTGTAGGTGATCTCAGCCCTACTAGTACTAGGTCGTGCCATTACTGCATTAGTGAATACCTAGTCAGCTTAGACTTGCGTCAATGGATTGTACTACATTGTAGGTGTGATTGGCTGAGCATGCATGTGCACTGTCAAGCACATGCCCGCATTTTGGACATTCAGTGAATCTTCGATATTGGTCTGAAGTCGATTGTGGGCATGGGGGAGGCAAGCCTAGCTTCCCAATCTCAGTTTTTTGGGGTTTTCTTCTGTGCTGACATAACTTTGATATGCCACCACAGCAGCAAACCAGTTACCTGGTATGATTGCACTGCCAGGCTGTGTAGCCTTAGCCGTAGACACTGCTTAGTAGTGCATGCGATTGCTGCAGTTATCAGTATCACATCATGTATCAAAGGAAAGATTAAGGATAGTTCAGTGCGGTTCAGCTGTTGGCTCTTGTATCATGGCATTATGCCTTCATGGCTTGTAGCAAAGACATTGTGTGTGTAGTTTAGGTTCAATGATTACAGTTTGTAATGGGTAACGTTATTATTACTATTGTACGTATTGGCTTTGTTCTGTAAACTGATGACAACCAAATCAAGTTCTACACATGTCGTTGCACAGTCTATGCATTGCTGCTAGCTCTGGTGTGCCGTAGCCCCAGGTATTCCAGTTTCAAGTGTGAGATGAACAAGGTACTGGATGGTGTAGTGTTAGTACTGACCGAGATCAGCGTGATGGATTGCGACCTGAAACTGTAATGAAATCTACAGAGGCCAAGGCACACGACTAACTACACACTAGTCAATACGGAGAGGTACACAGAGTCACACACGGCTAGAGTCACACGGAGAGGTACACAGAGTCACACGGCTGCAATCACCATAGGTGGAGGTCGGCTGGTGTAGCCACTAGCAGTAGCATCTAACAATATGAAGCCAGTCTGTAGCACTAGGGCCTTGTCACTACAAGTCAGCTACTACTAGGAGTTGTTATCAGTAGTTAGCCAAACAGCACCTTGCGTGCATTGTTACTGATATTACACTACATGACTACCTTCCTGAGATGCAGAACTATGATGACTAGTGCTGTGCGGAGACTTGTCTTGGGACAGCTAGAGATTAAGCACATCTGATGGTTCCGTGACAGAAGCTCTGCTCTCTGTGTAGCTAGACATAGAGCATCACCGATATTCCCTGCATTGCCTGTAGGGAATATCTCGGCACTGAATCCTCTTGGGCGCTGCCAAATTTAACATTCATTTGAATGTGTAGCACAATAAATCAGTAATTAGGTGTCATAAGGTCCAATATCATGTGTGAGTTGAAATGGTAGCATCCATACACGCGCGCACACACACACACACACACACACACACACACACACACACGCACACACCACCCGTCTAGCATTCACTTGTGCACTTGGAATTGCCCCTTGCCCTAGATGATGTCTACTGATATTCCATACAGTACAGCCTCTGCAAATCACTTTAAAAGTTCAGAGACATTCAGTTCTGCAGCCCTGTTAGAGTGCGATTCTATATGCAGCGCACAACATCTACGAGATGATGCGTACAACATCTGCCTCATCTTATCATTTTCTGTGTTGCTGTGTACATGTGTGTATGTGTGTATGTGTGTATGTATGTGTGTATGTGTGTATGTCTGTATGCATATGCGGTGGTTGTACTTCCTTTTGCACTGTAGCCCCAAGGATAGCCTCGCTTTCTCAACAACTATCAACAGGAAGCGGTCTCGGTGAAGCCACCACAGCTCCGAAGAATTTGGCACGG
Source organism: Sycon ciliatum (assembly GCF_964019385.1). Lineage (NCBI taxonomy): Eukaryota > Metazoa > Porifera > Calcarea > Leucosolenida > Sycettidae > Sycon > Sycon ciliatum. The sequence goes on from NC_088644.1 coordinate 23,987,697, forward strand.
CACCATTCCGCAAATGAGCACGACTTGCTGAGCGGAACAACGAGTTTCAAGCACACCCAGTATTCGGTGAATCGGTCGCGGAGAAATGGGTTAGTTGAAGCGAGAACAGTAGGACATCCAATGGGCTTATAGTGCTGTCTCCCTGCACTGTATTCAGCATAGCTTATAGTGCTGTCTCCCTGCACTGTATTCAGCATAGCTTATAGTGCTGTCTCCCTGCACTGTATTCAGCATAGCTTATAGTGCTGTCTCCCTGCACTGTATTCAGCATAGCTTATAGTGCTGTCTCCCTGCACTGTATTCAGCATAGCCGACAAACATATTTAAAAAATACTCACAATGCACTCTGGTGTCCAAGGTTAGTATACTGGTTTACATACAGACTGATACTGAGATTAGTGAGATGACAAGGAGATGACAAGGAGAGGTAGCCGTGAGTACAAGTACCACTTGAACTCTCTGATGCTTTTAAAACAATCAAGTTCAAGGTAGATACATGTCACACAATGCCCGCCTTCTACCGAGCAACATACCTGTTCAAGCTGGTGTCTGTTGCATTCAGCAGTGCATGCGTATATATTTAGCCTTTGCACGTCTATTTTTGTGACTAAATTCGCCCCTTGTATTGATCTTTGACAGGTGGTGGGATCGATATGATCTGCAATATTCCAATTAACCATCAATTGCTCTGCTGGAAACGACCCCAAACAGACTCCTGCTTCATTTTCGATATCTGTTGTGTTTGTGTGATCGTAAGCACAGTTTAATGCTGTAGATACTAGCAGGCTGTAAGTTTTGCTTTTTCTCCTATATGTTGTTTTTCTGCAGACTGAACTCACCGGTCACCACGTCTGACCATGATGGTAGAAAGGCAGGTGAGTAGGTTCTCTGTAATCAATACTGGTTGGAAAGAGTGCAGCAATGCACGAAGCCCTGGCCACCATTGACATCACTACTGGTCACAGTTGTGTGGGCTTGTGCAAACACAGCCTCTTGGCGGCAAACCATGAACTTTGGAAAGAAATGTAGTAGCTGGCCCATCAAATAATGCTACTCCCACAGAAACAAGCGATTATTGTGAGCACATTCTCTTCCCGTGTAGGTTGCATCAAGACAAGTAAACTCATACCTGTGATCACACGGGCATCAGGCTAATGTCGCAACTTTGCCTTCCAGGTACTTCATATGGCAAGTCGCACGGAAGTTGTCTCCAGGAGAATGACTTAAACCGGAGGGGAGAATGCCTCCAGGATGGCCTGGAGAAATGTTTCGTTTTGTAACACTTAGTACTACAGTGTAGTAACGCTATCCTGTGTAGTGCAGTGCAACCACAGCACTTCCCGGCAGCGGCAGTGGCAGTGGCTATTTTGGCTATTTTGCTCAATAACACCCTGACAAGGATATAATGTTGTAGCTGAATTAGCTAATCCTGCACCAGAGGAAGTGGCATGAATTACATTGCAATTAGAATTATCCGTTGATGTCACTCATAGCAATAGGTCATGTACATCCTGATCGACTTTCCTGAACGGCTGATGTAAAACTGTGATATCGATCAGTTTCCTCGGAGACAAAAATGCAATAGCACTGAGAAAATGGACGCACTTCTGGCTTTTCAACATCATCTTGAAAGTGTTCACTAGTATACTTGAAGAACCTGAAGTGTGTCCTTTTGGTGTGCAAGAATGGACTCGGATGGAGAGCCAAAAATAAATTTATAGAAAAGAAAAAAGGACCAAGTTGTTAGTTGTAGAACATCAGTACCGTTGGTCAGTGTCGTGCAATGTTATCGCATGAACTGATTGTTTAGTGACTGGTGGTGTTAGTGGACATTATAGGGTAGCTTGTAGTTCCTTGGTCCTTTTTATTTTCTATAAATGTGTCCTTTTTCTCAATGTCACTGTGATATTGATAATGCTGCTTTCACATTGAATGTGTGACGTGCAGCAGCGGCAGCAACAGCATCCACCACCATGCCAGCTACAAAGAAGCACCAGATATCCTATGTTGAGCTGGTGCGGCAGAAAGGAGAGGCGCTCGGTATCATCATATCTGGTCAGTACTATAGTATTTTGATACGGAAGTCACTTTCAAGTTCTATCATCCACCCCCTCTCGAAATTTGTAGTCCCTCGTCAGGATTCGCGGCCGGCCAGTTTTAGAGCTGAACGAATGCTGTTTCAAGCCGAGGAAGATCCGGGGCCGAGTTTGCTCCCGCAAAGTGTCTCTTGACATAGGAAATGTGCCTTACTGTGTGTAAAGGATTTCAAATATGGACTAGATGTACATGTCTTGTTTGGCTATTTCTCCCAAAGTCCTGCACAGTTTGAGCAGGGTGGTATGGACCAGGTAAGGTTAGTCATTGTAGCATGTTCCAGTACTGATCAGCTATGCAATAGTCTAATGAGTAGATACAAGTATTCTGCTGCTACATGTATGTGGTCAAGGAACAACCAGACATCATGTTGCTGTTGTATACTTACCATATGCAGGTGGGTCTGATCGCAATCAACCTGTCACCATCACACATCTGAAGGGGGGAAGCATCGCCAAAAGGTAAATTGCAAGCATGCGCGTGAGCGTGCGCTCTCTCTCTCTCTCTCTCTCACACACACACACACACACACACACGCGTGCCGTGTGTACGTGGTATTGGTGCATGCGCGTGTTGCTGTGGTGTGAAAAACAGTCTTCGTCTTGAGTTCGTCATGTCGAGTTGTGTTTCCGTCATCTTGTCACAAACAATATAGTCTTTCAAATGTAGTTATCGTCGTCCATTGTACAAGTGTGGAGATGGCACGGGGCTGGGAGCAGGTGAGGAAAGTCAAATACAACTCTTGCACTGGTGTTCCCGGTTGTTTTAGGAATTTTCAATAGGATCGGCACGAAAATGGCTGATTATTTTGTGCTGGCTTTGTGCGTTTAGGAGCGAGGCACTGGAGGTTGGAGATCAGATTTTGGCGGTGAATGGAACTGGTACGAAGCACTTACGGCATCAGGATATCGTAGGACTGTTGCTTCATGCTGGCGCTCTGGTCAGCCTTGAGATAGAATACGAAACTTCGCCTGATGGTAAGAAGAATTTTTGAATCACATCGGCACTCTATATTGATAGCTGCACACTATCGTATCAGCTGTTGTTTCCAAAGCGTCTTCGCTTGTGTACATGTAGGTACCGCATGCAATGCAGGTTTTGCCTATTATCGGATACTAGTGCGGACACTAAGACATCCAGTTACTGTGTGCTTATCTGATACAGATCCATCAAATGAGAACAACCTGAGGAAGAAGACAGTATCAGTAACACTGAAGCGTGAAGGAGATGGATTTGGATTCAAGCTAAGAGGCAAGTGGCAAGCAAGCATGACGGTACCTGAGACTTGCAATACTGCTCCTTGTTATTGTACTTGCTGAGCGTCTTTGGAAGGCTGCCAATGATAACGCGCAGCAGCTATGGTCTCTGCCAAATGCAGAGTCGGCCGATTTGTGGCCAGCCGCTTTTACGACATCATGGCACAGGACATGAATGAAACACATAGCCGTATTTCTACATCAATACGATACTCGAAGAGGAACTCCGATACATGTAGATTTGACGCATGTTGCACCTAGGTTTGTAGAAAACTATTTTAGGATGCATTCACCCACTCTCACAGCACTAGTCTCACCGCTACTGAACTAACCTAACTTCTTGCATTCCTCTGCTCCGTGTGATGTAGGCGGTGAGGAGGAGGGACGAGGTCGGCTTCTGACGTTTGCCCATGTGCAGCCAGGTTCGGATGGATATGGGTACGTATAGGGAGTGTGGTGGGATATTGGCACCTCCTGCTCAACGTCCTGAACGGGTGAACAGTATTGGGCCAATACATATGTGGACAGCTTGCAGAAGTTGCTGTTGTTTGTGATTCTGCTAAGGTGCGAGAGACGTTCTTGATAATCACTAGCAATAGGTTGAGTTGAACTCGGATAACTAGGTCGCTGAACGTCTCAGTAGCCTGTCAGTTTTGTGCCCTATTTGTGCTCTCTTCTCTCAGCCCTGGTATAGCACGCACTGACCGCTTATTATCTTGCTACATTCGTGGATAATTGCTTCATATCTCGTTTCCATGTGTTTTCTTCTTCTATTTTATGATAGGTTAAGTCTAATAGTATGGCTGTCACGTCTATTACTTAGTAATGATGCATAACATGTGAGAATTAAGGAATATTTGACATTATTTAATTGAATCATTAAATAGAAATGCATCATCACATGGGTCATGGTCATTCTTCATAACTTACAGACACACTTCTATAGCATGGAGTAAGTATCATCTTAGCGTCGTGACTGTACTGATTATGCGATTGTTCTCCCATGTTGCCCGTTAGGCAAGGATTGATCAAGATCGGTGACCGGCTGCTGACCATCAATTACATCGACGTTACTCGGTACAGTGTGAGTGCGGCCATGGCTCTACTGAAGAAGTGCAAGTCGGAGGTCACCCTTGATGTACAGTATGATGTCACCATACAGGGTATGTGTATCATAGAAGAGTACACGTATTGATCTTGTTGGAGTTTGGACTGTCTGCCTGGTATGCTGTGATGTCGAGATACCATTGTGAACGCCAATGGTTTGCGTGTCAAGCATGGCTCCCCAAACTGGCCGCTTTAGGCTGCTTGGGATGTACTGAAAGGTGCGGGTATGCCTCTGTTTGCAATGTGCGGCTCTACCCCGAAGGATAAATACGTTAGCTATGCAGGGTTTTAGCCAGGAAAATATATTTAGGCGGGAAAGGGAAACAAACAGTTCACCCATTTTTCCATGTTCCAATACTACCTTGTCACAAACGAATGCAACGCCAGGTGCACAGAGCACCCAGAACGATCAATTTGTGGCCACACTTTCCCTGTGTGAACTCAAAAACACGAAAAATCGAAAATGAGTATGGTGGTGCGCTATCAGAAATGGGGGGGGGGGGAGGTTTTTGCCAGAACCCTGCTATACTATGTTTTAAACTATTACCCAGGAGCAAGCTGGGATGAGCTGCACTCCATGGAGAATTTACGACTCACTGCCTTTGTTTCTCTTTGTGTAGATGGCATCCAGGGCAGTAATCCGCTGGTCGTGGAACTGACAAAGTCCACTGGAGTTAGCCTGGGCATCACACTCAGTGGTAAGTGTATGAACTGCTAAGATTAAACCACCAGTCAGTGCTGGTTATAGGATGCAATGTGCCGGGTGTGTGCAACTATTCAGTGCATGTACCAGGTCTTATAATATCTACGGTTATGACTTCAGAAGCAAGCACTGCTGGTACCACAGTGTGTGCACTGGCTAGGTTGGAATGGTATCTGGGGGTTGATTTGCCAGCTTGACGTACATGAAGATATTCTCAGCAAGTGTTTGTATTCCGTTGTTTGTGACAGGGAGTCATCTGTCTGGAGATCCTATCTTCATATCACATGTGAGGGATGGTGGCATAGCTGATAGGTAAGATCAAGGTGACTCTATAGGGCCTGAAGTCTCTATAGGGTGTATAGTCTCTATAGGATCTATAGTCTGTAGTCTATCGGCTCTGTAAAATCTAGATAGGGTCTAGGCTGTTATGCATTATAAAGGATCTGTAGAGTCTATAGGGTCTATAGTCTCTATAAAGGGTCTATAGTCTATAGAGGGTCTATACTCTCTAATCTATATAGGGCCTATAGTCTGTACAGGGTCAATAGTCTATAGAGAGTCTATACTCTGTACAGGGTCTATAGTCTGTACAGGGTCTATAGTCTATATAAGGTGTATAGTCTGTATCGGGTTTGTAGCCTATATAATTATGGTCTATAGTTTGTATAGGGTCTACAATCTGTACATGGCTGTAGGTAGTGGCGAACTAGTATTTCCTCACAAACAAGCTGGTGTATTTGATGAAGGGCCTAACAGATATTTTTGCTAGCCGCTCTCCATGGGTTGCAGCATGGATGTGTAGTGTGGTTTCTGATGGCTGTGAATCTAATCCCATCGGTCATCATGTGTTCATGTTACCTGTCTATCTTAATGCAATGCCATGTATCACTTGGTTTGTATGGGAGACTATCTGGTTGAGCCCACTATCGCAACTTGGGACAACGGTCTAAGAGGCTAAGACGTTGTTCTGCCCTGCCGGCCTTTCAATGATCTACACAGATGTGGAGCGCTACATGCGGGCGATCGTCTTCTAGCTATCAACGGCCGCTCACTGGAGTCATGCTCACTGCCGGATGCTGTTCAGCTATTGCTCCAGTCTGGCAACACGGTCAGGCTAGAGGTCATACCGGGCAGCCAGGAGAATCTCAAGGCCATGGAAGAAGCGCTGGCGTCGGGTGGAATGAAGACTGCAGAGGAGCCGCTTCCACCTCCACCACTCGACCTGCTAGTGGATGACCGTAAGAGTATATAGATTAGGCCATGCTTGTCTTACTTTCTTCCCCGTCCAGTTAAATCTTTGCTCTTGGTGATCAATCCATCACCCCGATAATGTGCAGACCAAACACCCTCACCCCAATAGTGTGCAGACCAAACACCCTCACCCCAATAATGTGCAGACCAAACACCCTCACCCCAATAATGTGCAGACCAAACACCCTCACTCCAAGGTGACATTGATGTTTATGACTGTATGTATTGTGTGATCTCTCTTCTCTCAGCGATGGAACTTGCTGGGCTCAATCATCATTCTGGAATGAATGGTGTGGAGGGAACGCCAACTAGCGCCGGATACGGCAGTGGGTTGCTAGGCGATTCCATGGCAACCCCAACGGAGCCACTGGCCTACACTCCCGACAGCTCCATGATGAGTATCGCGTCAAGCACACTGCAGCAGCAGCCATTGCAGAACAACCGTGGTCACCATCAGTCTGTGTCATCGGTCACTACTCCCCGACGGCCATCAAAAGGTATAGAGAGGGGGAGAGAGAGAGAGAGAGAGAGAGAGAGAGAGAGAGAGAGAGAGAGAGACCAATTTCCATGCAGTGGTACTATGTAGCTAAAGGGGTAGATGGTATTTGTTCGAAATGTATGTAAACTGTATCATATCAATCCAGGCATGATGTGTGCCGTCATCTACGTGTAATTATGTGGTTTGCTGCCATCAAAACAAGAGAGTTGCCTTGATGATAGGGAGTTGTCGCAGTAGGAACAGCATTGCCACTTTTGATTATCCTACTTGCATACAGTAGTGTCCATGGGCACACCAGCACACCCAACGCTACAGCGCAAGATGACCAGTATGCTGATCTGCCGACAGGAAACTATGGAAGTGGAGCTGAAATCCGACTCGTATGGCTTTGGCTTTGCCCTGCAAAGTAAGATCCTGTACATTATGTAGTACAATTTAATGTTAACGTTTTGTGCCCCATTGGGCTGTTTATGGACAAAACAATGATGAGTTTAGAGAAGAGTGGAGTCGACAATAAGCAAGGTCACGTGCTGGGCAATGTGTTGCCAGCAAAACTTGACTTCGGTTCACCACAACCATCGGTACTGATACTGCACACGCATGACTCAACCTCGGTGGTTTCTGATGAGAGCAAAGCACAGCGGGGGCAGCTGGAGTCAGTCAGCATGCTGTTGTCGCTTGTGTGCTTGAATGCAGGCGTACATCAGGTGTACATGGACGGTACCTCATTCATGATCTCAAGCATGGAGGCAGACGGACCAGCAGATAGGTGAGTGATGCTCAAACAGTTGCAAAAACGGTGTAGGTATTGCTTAGGGCATTGACTGTCAATGATGTGAAGATAGTGTAGTAATGCATGATGTTGTACTATTGCTTTACCTGAGTTTCACTGCACTCACTGTACTATCTCAGGCTTTGTGTTCTGCAAATCGGAGACTCGGTGGTCAAGATCAACGGAACGTCCACTACTGGCATGACGGTCGAGCAGGCATGCGACATGATCAGACACAGCGGCGGTACTGTTGTGCTGACGGCGGAGTTTGATGTTGCCGGTAAGGTTTTTAAGAATACAGTGGAACACTCGTAGTGTGTACTCTGATCGGAGGAACTCATGCTTAGTACGGACATTATGGACCAAGGGGAGTAGTGATCATCCATACTGATCAGTGTGATAACCTCCTATAACAAGTACACTTTGCTGCCGCCCACGGGGAATACCTCCTAGTATAATTCTACAGTACAGACTGCACACAACACAGCCATGGCAATAGCATCCAAGGCATGGCAACAACTATGTACTCCTACTTCTACACCATCTGTGGGTATACTTCCGGGACGACGCTGCTGTTCTGGACACATCACTGTTCGGTGAAGTCTGCAACGTTGCACGTCTTCTTTTTTGGGCGTTTTGTTGTTGTTGTTGCAGAGGGTGTAGTGCCTAGTGCAGGACTGTTTGATGTAAAGCTGCTAAAACAAGGCCGCTCCCTTGGCATCACAATCAATGGAGGTAAGACGGATGGCAGTCGGTATAATGGACTAATGCCTTCTGGCTGCACTGTGACATGGCCTGAAAATCTTCTTCACAAAAATCAACAGTGACCTAAAGCCTTCCCATGTACTATCTCTGTAGATATGCTTAGTTTCTGCACATGTGTGCACAGGTCATTGCTTGATGTTAGGGTTGATGAGAAAGACTTAGTGCCATCCTGTTGGATTCCTTGTCATAAGTATACTCATCTCCCTCTCCCATCATTCTTCTTGTCCTCTCTCGCATCGTTGTTGTCGTTGTCCTCCTCTTCCTCCTCCTGCTCCTGCTCCTCCTCCTCCTCCTCATCATCATCATCATCATCCTCCTCCTATCCTCACTCTCCTCTTCCACTCATATTGTGCATGTATGTCCATTCAGGTATGGAAGATGGGATTGCCTCACAGTTGTGGGTATCGCAGGTCAAGAAAGGAGGAGTAGCCTACAGGTCAGTTCACAGGCACGAGCAGGCTATGCATGCTTGCACGCAGACACGAGCAGGCTATGCATGCTTGCTTGCACACCGACGAAAGCAGGCTTTGCATGCTCGCATACGCGATGTGCACTTGAACAATTCTGCACTCCGAGGACGTTTTGTTTTCTGACACCTTCACACTCATGCTTATCCCCGTGGACTATTGCTTATCCCCGTGGACTATTGCCTATTGCCGGTGGTTCTTTTGCAGTTAACTACATGTAGCTGAAACATCTTTTAAAATTGCTCTAGACCTTGAACACCGGCTTGTGGAAGTATGGATTAAAGTCATAACACACTGCACAGACAATCATAGTGCTTGTTTATGTTTTCCATACAGGTCGGGCATGCTGCAGGCAGGTGATTATCTGATAGCCGTCAATGGCAAGAGTGTTGACGGTCTGACACTGACCCAGGCTGCAGAGTTGCTGAAAACCGACGATGAGTTTGTGACACTGCAGATCAAGAAGGACCCGAGGATTGCTGGCAAGTTCTATCATACCTCTCTCAGTCGTTTGCCATGCTGTAGGAGGAGGGGGGGGGGGGGTCCTCAGTCTATCTGTCCACGTATCAATATGAGGATCCAGGCTGATATCTGCCTTACTATTAGCTTTAGAGTGTACTCACTTTGTTTTGACATGCATGCAACATCATGTAGTGATATGTCACGTGTCAAGCGAATTGACGTCCTGCCATGTTCTGCTTCTCAGGCAGCACTTGATGTGCCACTGTGCCACTGTGTGCGGTGTGCAATCATGGTGTACATGTGTCTTGGGACATTCGGTCAGTGTAATCCGTTGTACTGGTATTGCTGCATTCTCCTACAGGCTCCAGTGACTCTGTAGTACTCACGGTGGAGATCAGTCGACATGGTGAGAACCTGGGAATCACACTGAATGGTAAGAATACACAAAATCGACGTTTAAAGCCTTGCCTGTGTACTTGCTAGGTCTGCACTCGGATTCATGTTTGAATAATCTAAGGAAGGGTATTCATACTGTGCCCTTTTGTGCTAAAGGGCACCTGATCGTGATGTGTTCCTCTGATTGCCTAGTGCACATACACTGTTCAGACCGAGGACACCCTGGATGCGAATAACGTTAGGTCACAGGAGATCTAGCGTTTGTCTTCTTTCTTCTCTGTAACCAATACCACAAGCAACCGAATACATGTACAATGTTTCTTCTACATCAAGTTTACCCGGCACAACATACAAGTATATGAAGTATCTTCCTTTGCATGATGACCCTACATACAACGCCAAGAAAGGGAACTTCTCCATAGCGTTATCATCACAACAAAAAGTAACTTTGTAGCGTTATCAAGTTATCATTTATTTAGTAATGCCAAAGCTAAACCTCTTTTCTTTCTCTTGTTCGCAGGATCCAACATTGCAGGAGAGCCTATCTACGTGGCCCGTGTTAAAGAAGACGGAGTGGCATACAAGTAAGCTTACATTCCTTATTCAGACCGGGACTGACATTCTCCCGGTCTGGTGGTTGCAAGCTGATATCTCAGTGTCTAACCTTTCCCATTGCATAAGTTGTTGTTCATGTTAGCAAGAATTGGTAAGAAGGAGCTAAGCATGTGTCTGCAACATTATTCGTTGTATCTTGAACGCCACTTCGCTTATCACGTATTAATGTATCTGTGATCGGCTGTGTTACTGTTCTGTACCACCTAAGGACCGGTGCACTGCTTGAAGGTGACGTGCTTCTCAGTATCAACGGTCACAGTCTCCGCGACAGCAATTTGGAAGAAACGGTTGACTTGTTGCTGAAAGCAGGCGACAACATCACGTTCAGGATTAGCCGAGCGGCCAAGAGTAAGCATGAAACAGCTGAATGTATATAGCGATGGGTCGATTAGACCAGCTTCTCATGAGAAGTTCCCCTTAGGTTTTTGTTCCTCCTGATAAGTAACGTACGTGCATGTATGACTCTGACTCCAAATGTCTGGTGACTTTACCTCACCGACCCCATGTTTGTATTGGTGGTAGTCAAGTGAATGTGTTGTTTTCACTCACAAAGCAACTGTTCAGTACATGGGGTAGTGGTCTACCAGAGCAATCACACTCATCACCGTAGTGGTTTTCCAGAAATGAGTAGAAGCAAAAAACCACACTCGCAGCCACATAATAGATAAATAGCCGAAAAACATCTAAATCCATCAAAGAACCGCCAGCAAGCGGGAGAAAAGGCCGTAAAATCGAGTGAAACAGCATGGCCAGTGGTGAGCATGGGTGACTGGGCAGCAGGAGAGCGCCTGAAAACAATGACTCCCTACATTCCTAGCCACGACCGCTCAACCGGGCTAGAGGAAAAACACGCCTTTCGGCCAAAAAACCTTTCTATTTCATTAATTCCTGCCCCGCTGCCAGTCGGATCCAAGAATAGAGACAGCAAGAAATGGTATGTAATAACCAGTGTATGTCATAATCATAAGCAACACACATTGGCATAGAATATCAAGAAGAACAGCGGAAGACCCCCATGAAACCAGGGTGGGTGGGCGGGCAACTTCAACTACCATGAGGAAAAACAAAGACCACAATGGCAGGTTCAGCGGAGTTGCGCAGAACAAGAGCAAACGCATGAAAATATTTGCGAGTGAAAAATACGTTTTTTGCACTCTTTTGCTACGCTCAGCCGTGAAAAAAACAAAACTTTTTTCACGGCTGAGCGTAGCGAAAGAGTGTAAAAAACGTATTTTTCACTCACCATTTTTCTGTCGTGCACTGCTGCTCTTCCACTGCGCAACTCTCCCCCACCTGCCATCGTGGTCTTGTATTCCTTGTGTAGCGTGGAGTTTTCCCGCCCTCCCTCCCTTGGGTTCCGTACGTTTTTGGGCTTCTATGGGGTGCTGTTTTACTGGTTTTCCATGGCATGCTTTGTTTTTTGTGTTTCTGTCCCGAGGGTCTCGGCGTTTTGTTTGTTTGTATGATTACTCCTTTCTGCTTGTTTATCTTCAGTTTTTTGGGTGTGACTGGCAGTGGGGCAGGTCCCATATTAGTAGAAGGGTTTATTGGCCGCAAGGCGAGTTTTTCCCCCAGCCCGGTTGAGCGGTCGTGGCTGGAAATTTAGGGAGTCAGATTTTCAGGCGCACCCCCCCCCCCCCCCTGCCCAGTCACCCACACCATGACATTGCTCTGCTCGTGTCTTGCACTGACATATCTCTTGCTGGCCGCCTTGCTCTTTATTACTTCTGGCCCAGTTTTTGGCTAGTGTGTGGCTGCGAGTGTGGTGTTACGGAATACTGAGTACATTCTGTGAGTACATTCTGGTAGACCACTATCCCATGTACAACCCGGTTGCTATGTGAGTGAAAAGTTATATGGATCGCTGACCACACTTTCTAGGACGCAGATGTTGAGCAGGTTTCTATCCATGCCGGGGAAATCTGCAAAATCTGCAAAACCTCCTCAGGAGGTGAATTGGTCAGGTGTCAAGCGCTTACAGCCGGGTGACAAGTTAAATCTGGAGTTGTGCGGGGTCAGAGTAGTGGACACAGCAGAGTTGTGCTTACTCCACCAGGCCAGTATCTGTGGGTCTGGGGCTGCGCCATCCCGGGCCTGTTCAAACTCACGGGGGAACGCTATACTTGCCACCAACGAATAAGGTTTTACACGGAGCAGTACCGGGAGGCCAGCACCCGACAATAATGTTAATGTGTGATGCTGTGATTCGTTTCAGAGCCACTCTCATCTTCCGATGCTGCTGAAGCCAACTTGGAGGTGTTCAACATCACCAGTAGCTCGCCTTCTAAGCCACCTTCACGGCGACCATCGAAACAGTCGTCGTTCACCGACTCCCAGTGGTCACCTGAGGATAAGGTGTTCTACAGTGATAACACGTCCGCTGCGGCTGCAGCCGTCTCAGCGGCGCGCGGCGGTCCGGCAAACACGGAGCAGAACAACGGCGACGTCCGGAGCGAGAACAGCATCTCGCCGTTCAGCATCCGCACGCTAGGTGACACGCCCACACCCACTCATCACCGCAGCAAGACACCGCAGCAAGCTGCACAGCCGGATAGCTCGGCCATCTTTCAGGAGGCCAAACGACTGCAGGAGCAATGGCAGGGGACGGGCTCCGGGTCGAATCACAGCAGATACACTGCAGCTCCGCAACGCAATGGTTTTCACAATGCACACATGAAGCTGTCCAGGTCCATTGAACACATAGAGCATCCTACCTACCAGCCATTTGAAAATGGTGACCAGCATCGCCGCCCTGTCGTCAGCGAGCACGCTAAAACCCGATATGACCAGCAATCGCCACAGGCTGCCACTTATGCTAAAGTTTCTAAGCCACCGGTGCAGCTGCCGCCATCAAGCAGTCAGCGATCACGGATCCTGACCGACCCGTCCGCTGCGCAAAGCCCGTACTCGCGCTATCTGCGGAATCGACCGCAGCAAGCCCGTAGCCTGACTGGCCTGAACTCATACGAGGAGTTTGGCCGACATCACCCGCAAGCCGGTAGCACGTTTTCGCTGACGTTCGACCGAGACACTGGTCCTTCTCCCGTGCAGCACGCTGTGCAGCGGCAGTACGAGCCGTCCAATCGGTCACACCGTCACCGTCCATCCAGTAGTAGCAGCCGGCGCAGTGTAACTCCAACAGGTAACGACGAGCAAGCGGACTCTGGGGCAGCGGTAACGCCGGTGTACGCCGAGGCAACATACAGTAGTGGCCGTCCGCCACCATTGCCACCTCGCAACACACCACTGTCGACGCAGCAACCGCTACAGTACCATCATATTGAACTGTACAGACATGGCGGACGCAGCAATGGTATTGCAGCTGGCTTCGGCTTCAGCGTCAGCGATGGCAAAGAGTTCCCAGGTGTATTTGTCAGGGCACTGCAGCCAAACGGCATTGCTGAGCGCTCTGGAAAGCTATTCCCATTTGATCGAATTATCGAGGTGAGTTGGCCAAGGTTAAAGTGTTTCGAATAGCTATACATTCCTATCAACTCGAGAGCTTTCCGATTTTATTTTTCAAGAGGCTTCTTCGAAATGCTATCCACTCTCTTTGATACCTGCACAAGTTCAATGTACATGTACTTCAAAAAGCTCTACCTCTCGGTATTGAGCACTCTCTTGGACAGCCTGGAACCTCTCTGTTGTACTTCAAAAAGTGTCATAGTTACCTGACCTTGACTCTGTTCATGCTACATGTTGTCCCCGTTCTCCTTATGACTGCAGGTCAATAATTATGATGTCAGAAACTGGGACTGCCGCCGAACACTCCCCTTGCTGGCCGAAGCAGGCAGTATATTGAAGTTGGTCATATGTCGATCTATGGTTCATCCCGTTTTGCAATAATCATCCTCGGACTATGTGAATCATGAATGGCTCTACCAGTACGGGGATGCTGAAGCTGTTTTCGGATTCGGTGTTGTGAAATATCACCACTTCCCCGGCTCAGATGAGAATGTCTGTTCAGGAGATGTTCTGTGCTGTTTCCATGACATTGACTTCACTTTTGCGTTTCTGCCTTGTCCCATACAAAGCACGTGAAATTCCGCAACCGTTCTGCTGTAAGAATAAGGTAAACCACTTCCATAGCCACCATTGGTGTACAATGGTAAAATACCGCTGAGATGTTCACTATTGTCAAACAGAATCACTGTAAAAAAAACGATTTCTTGCCAGTAAAATCATGATCGCCATCCATTACAAGCACAGTGTAAATATTGCAGACTGCTACGGCTGACTACAAGTGATGGGTTTGCAAAAAATCCTGCTCACGGTGCCAACG